>NW_016107364.1:6540368-6617868 GCF_001604975.1 Cebus imitator | reverse complement strand
TTTTAAAGACAGTCAATCCAATTACCTGCCAGAAATCGCTGTATTCACCTCCCATGGAAAAAAACCTCAGACACTATGGGGAAGTTTCTGCTTTGCTGGTTACCCATCCAGCTCCTGGGAGCAGCGTATTGACAATGTAACATGTGGCCAATGAACATGGGTTTGAATAATCTAATAATTTTGTAATCGGCAATGCCATTTGAATTTACTCTGTAAATTCTTCTGTGCTAACAGCTTAGCTGATAAACCCGCAAAGCTTTATGTTTTATCCCATGAGGGATAACTTTGATTACTCTGGTAATTAATGATGTTGGAGAGTAATATAGATTTTCTGTTAAGATTTGAGTTTGAAGTTAATTAGTCTTCACGTTATGATTTGCTGATTAATTATGGATATTTAGTTATAAAGAGAGATGTTAATTATTAATCTCAAAAAAATCATCTAGTGTAATTAACTAAAACTTTGACATCAGTTAAAATTCCCATTGAGTATAACTTCTAAGATTATCAATTACCAGGGAAGAGCAATGAGCACGCGCCCCCCTGAGAAGGGACACATTCTCTGCTCAGACAGAACACATTTGAGCCGAACTGTCATGCAAGGGGCCTGCCGAGTTTCTGCACAGAAACAGAACTGTGTCAAGGTACAGATCTCATCTTCCATGGCAAATGCCCAGTGTGAGGAATCTTATCTCAGAACAACGTGCTACAAAAGAAATTCTAGCACGAGCAGTACCTCGGTGTACTGTAACATAATGTCTCAACCTCTGAGTTGTAGTGTTCCCTTGAGATCGACGGGCTTCATTAGCTCTGTTAAACTCTGAAATGAACTTCAGTGTTGCTACAGATATCTTTATTTTCGGCAGCAGCAGCTTTTGGAGCCATCAAGACAATACTGCAGCACAAGCACTAATTAGTGTTCTAATTCACATAACTGGAAATCACCTTTGCGGTGAAACGTTTTTTTTTCTTCATCTTTCCCCCCAGTCTGTCAGCAACACAATCTTTGCTACCAAAAAGGGGAGGCATGTGCGATTAAGGAAAAGGGTTAAACCAAAAAGCATCATCGGCACATCACTGTCCTGGAATTCCCCCGGCAACACAGACTCTGAAGAGGGATCTGTTTACATTATCTCTAGATCATCTTGACAATATTTATTCTCTATTTACCTAAATGAGGCAATATGATGATATTTATTGCTCAGAATGGCTAAATATAGACTTTTCTTGAGCACTCAGTACCATAGTGGGAGGTTTTGCTCTAATCTACATCTTTAAACTGACAAGCTGGAGAATTCCTAATGAATGCCTCTTTTCATCTGGATGTCTGTGTGTATTTGACAGTATAAATATTTAGCAATATCAGAGTCAGCTTGTGATTTTACCCAGATGGACTGATTGATGCCTCAGCTCGACGCTGCCAAAGACAATCCGCGTAGTTCTAGAAGCAATTTCCCTCTTCCTTCCTAAGAAGCAATTAGGTGGCCAAAGGCAGCAACCCCAAAAGAGTGGAAATACTTCTGGTATCAGCTGACAACTCTGAGGGATAAATAAAATATGGTACTTAAATTATTACCACTTTGCTTTCATGAATCACGGGATTAAAGCTTTCACTTCTAAAGTACATATAAATTGCAGGGTTTCTTATGTCTATAATTTGCAAGAATCTAAGTTAAAATACCAGCTAATCAGTCAACTCGCATTCACCTTGGAAAAAGTACCACCCTTTCTTGTCATTTTTGTAAATTGCATGCCTAAGCATCAATGTTATTTCGAGAAGAAAAGTCGCTTGTTGTCAATAACACATATTGCAGTCTAGTTAAAACAACATTTGTTAAGATTTAATCGCAAATGTGATCCTCCTTTAAAGTTTAGACAGAATGCTCAGAGAAATTCAAGGGACAGATAATAAATCATTTTCCTCACCCTGGGTGTGAACAAGGTAGGTCTGGTTCCTTCAGGTATGTTGTTTTTACAACAAATGGTATGAATTCTCTCCTGTGAGACAATGGGGGTGCCATGCTCAGTCAGGGACTGTTAGGTCACACTTCCCTCCATCCCTAAATCATACATTTTTTTTCCTGTCAACAATTGTTTTATTTTTGTAAATCACAGTGAAAATGAAATCAATGAATTATATTATTTTGCTCATCACTACTGCAATGCATCTGCAAAGGTTGAAAAGCTCTGGCTAAAACTTAGAATCGGTTTTCAGAACTCTCAGTATCACTTTTGCATAAATATCCTCTGTTAAGCCTCAGCTTTACATAGTGTAAGATGCCTATAATGATTACATCAGGTACTTTTATGCATTCAACTGCTTTGGGAGAAAAATAAAATGACACGTTATTTTTGGCACCAGCAGAAGTCAGGTATTTCTGCAATGTTGTCGCTTCCCCCACCTCTCACCCATTCCTGCCACCTCTGGTTTCTTTGTTTTCTATTAACTCATCCCAATCTTTGTATAACCCATGCAATAACCCAGGAGAAAGGGCAAGCAAGACATTCTTCTTCTTGACACTAATACCTATAGATCCTATTCTATTGTGATACCTCTCCCTATCACAAGATATCTCAGCTAACAGAATCCTCAGAAGTCAAGAACTGGCATTTGCAATGTATTCCAGAGGCGAGGCGGACGCGATGCCCATTGGTAATCAGATACACATGAGATTTCACTGGGACGAGCTGTCTAGTTGTAATGTACAGGAGCTCTAGCTGCAGGACATATCAGTCACTGCTCCTTCTTGTGCATGGCAGTTTCTTACCTTTAAAAACATTATTCCACGCCTGCTGGCTGGCAGATAAAAATACACATTTCTAGTATTCTGTTTATTGGATGTGATTAGTAATATATTGGTTATTGACCAGATATAGAGAACGAGCCCCTAAAGTCCATTCTATTGGTATCTGCCTATTCCATCTGCCATACTGAATGTCAATCATCATCACTAAACCGTTATTTGCTTTGTTTCCTGTTATGAGAGGTAGAAGTATCGTAATAAAATGATGGAATGATGGGAGAAGGCACGATGTCATTTCAGAAATCTAACAGGTATCTCGCTTTCTTGTAATTGTTAAAAGAAGCTCTGTGTTCAAAGATGAATCCTGCATTTGGCTGAAAGGGTAACGAAAGCAGGGTAACAAAGTTTTGAATGACTGGCACTGTGTTTTTGCCAAATCTGTCATTGGAATGGGAAGATGCAAAACACACACATAACTCATCAGCCAAAACGGTGTGCTTGCTGCTTAATTTCATGGCATTCAGCCATGAATTACATGAGAGCTGCCACAACGAATTTTTTTTGGTGCTGTACTAGACGACAAATGAAATGTCCAAGCAGCTACAAGTGAAAAGCTTCCATCTTTCTTCCATGACTGAGTCTTATGTACTTACTTTAATGATGTCTAATAGCCTGCAACTACACTTAACCTGTGCGTTAAATGGCAGCACAAACTGTTTACCTAGAGTGATGAAGAAGAAAACAGCAAATCAAGCAAAGAATCTAAAGTGTATACATTAACCTCCAACATGTCAACTTAATTTCTCCCAGGAATGATGTATGACCGAAACTCTAAATTGTTTTCTCTTCTACACAATAGCATTACGCGCCAAGTATCTAAGCACCAAAGTATGTGTGATAAAATAATGACGAAATGTACCTAATTAATAAATCTGAAACTATTCAGAACTAAACCATTTTTTGGTTTTGTTAATGACCTTGTACCCACAAAAAAATAATCACTACATTCCACCAATGAACTCTAATTTTAAAAAAATCCATAAAAATCCAACACAGAGAAAAGAGAAACAAAATTATTTTAGTATAGATCACAGACCAAGAAAGACATTAAATATACTCTTTGCTTACCAAATGCACTGAGAATGTGCTCAGCCATCAGTTAACCTCTGATCAGATCTACATATGTTTTCACAGTGTGTAGAGTAGAATTACAGAACACCGGTATGTGTGTGTAACACAGCTTGGTTTCATGATGCGCAAGGCCATTTCAAACAGTTTCCAAGGAAGTAAAGAGAAACTCTTATTATCAGGATTATGGAAAATATGACTTGACTAGTCATTATAGCTCTTGTCATCTTATCACATTAGATAAATATGAAGAAAATATAAAAATAATACATTTTCACTATAAATATTAATCATGAAGTTTAATGTGATTATTTTTCAGAGGGTCAGGGAAAGGAGAAGGGAAGAGGGCACAATTTCTTATCACTCTGTTTCTTTTAAAGATGATATATCCCACGGGAAGCCATTGACAGAAAAACTGAAGACAGGAAATTCTCTCCTTCTGAAGCAAGTTTTGGAGAATCTGATTAGGTCTCCCGCTGCAATGCAAGGTATTCCATTTTTGCCAAAGGGCCAGCTATGATGATTAACGTCATTTGTCTGAATCATTACTCTGCACCTTGGTTCAGCAAACACTATGAAGATGGCATGGTAATAAATGACCGCAGGATTCTTCCCTGCTTTGGCCTCTTTTTATCTGCCACCTCTCTACCGTCAGCTCCATCTTTCTGAACCTCTCTGAATCCCCAAAAGGGACGGGGTGTCTATTTGTTTTCCACTAGGTTACCACTCTGTCTATTGTTGTTTGTACTAAAGGGTACAAATTCAATTCATTCTTGTGACATAAAAGCACTGATACAGTAAATTTTTTGCCCAGGAGAAAACAAAAAACGAAGTTGCTGAATATAGAATAAGGTTTGAAGCACTAGCATCTATGTGGGGAGGCTTTCTGAGTAGTCTTAGTTACCTAATGCCATCTTCTCCCCATGTCTCATCCTGGGAGGACACCAGTACGCTAGACGTGTATGACGCTTTCCAGTTAGTGGGTGGAGGGAAAACTAGGATTGTGCAGCCAGTCCAAACCACAGGCTGGGGCACCGTACACCTACCTTAGGGTCAAGAGAAGAGGGAAGAAGGTTGGTGCGCTATAAAGTTAATATATCAGGAGATTTCAACTTTTGAACACAAGAAAACCATAATAACATCAAACGGTCTGTGAAGAGTCCAACTGGACAGCCGCCGGCAGTGCACAGTCAACATGGAAAAGCAGAGGACTTGGGATGAAGGAGCTGAGCGCAGCCAGCAGGTGAATCTCCCTGAGTGTCAAGTTCTACACGATTTATCCCTTAATTCTAGGAAGCAAGTGTGCTATCTAAACAAGCCAACACATCGAAACACGACCCCCAGATCGCCGTCTGATTGTGCATCAAGTGACACGTTCTGTGTGACACAGAAATGCTTGTTTGACAGACAGTCTTAGCGTGGCGGAGGAACGAGAAGCAAACCACCTCCTCGGCGTGGGAGGAACACTCGGGTCTAGGCATTTAGAGTGTGATTCTGCTGGTCTCGACTTCTAGTCTGGCTTCCATTTATGATAGAAAGTTTCCTGCCCTAAACTATGTAAACACTCCATGTTTTGGGGAATTTAAATTATGTAAATATCTTAGAGCTTGCTTAGCAGTAACTTTTCTTTGCCAAGGGTAACATGTTTTCCTGGATCGGCTGCTGAAGAGTGCCAAGAACTGTAAACCCTAAAGAGTACTGCCAAGTACCTTTCTCACTCTGGGTCCAAGTCTCAAAAAACACTTAATACAAATGAATCTGAAATCCTGTAATTGACCACAATTCCTGGAACATTACCTTGTGTACAACTTCGGTTATTATGAAAATGCTCCATATTCCTGCCAGAAGTTAAGAAGTTACCACTTGAAAATCACTGGCTAATCTAGCCTGTGCTAAGATGGATTTTTAATGAAAGTTTAATGAATGATAAATAGTCGTTTCTTGATAAATGTTTAATTATGCCAATAATTACCAACTGCTGAAAACTACTGTTGTGTTAATAATGGCATTTAGTACACAAGCAGTTTCATGAGTCATGGTGCTGTTAAAGATCAGAACTCCATCTGTCTAATGCAAACTAGCAAAACAAAAGTCTAATTAATATTTTGATCAATTTTCTCCACACACTAAAGACCATCAATGTCCTTTATTTAAAAAAAAAAAAGACCTATTTTCTCTTTCATGGAGAAAAGGTAAGGAAAACTGTTCAGAACCAGTATAGGATTCGTTCACGAAAAAAATCAGTTAAACGGAAGAATAGAAAATGAACATTACTGAAATCGAGTGATGTTACCTCATTGCATTATCACTTTAATGGCTGTTTTCCTATTCCCTGAAGCTATTTTAAAAATGATGACCATTATATTATTTAATGGCACAGGATGCTGAACTCCCTTTATTAACCAGCGCCCCTGGCCCTTCACAGGTGACTATGAGATCTGCAGTCTGTGTTGTTACATGAGTATGAGGTCTTGCAGGTGGGTGAACGGCTGTGATGTATATGGGGCAATGACACCTTTCAGGTCTGCAAACACTCATGGCCCTAGATGGTTAAACTGACCTTGAATAAGTGAGGATTTATTAATGACTGGCAAGTCATTGTGCTTTAGAGGGACCAGGTGCAGAAAGTTCTCCTTTTCTGGCACGCAGTCACTCCAGTGGGTAAGTTGTCACGTTTGGGAACACAAAACCGGGGTAGAGAATGGACAGGGGGTGAAACTTCCCTCAGACAGCAGTAGAAGAGGGGCTGGGGACCGCTAGGCAGGGCTCTTCCTACCCCCCACCCATGCTGTCTTCTTGGAAGGCCTTCCCCACTCTGTTAAAATGAGAGTGGGTCTTCAGAAGCACTGTGAGTGGGTCTCAGGCATCCAGGTGGGTCCTGCCCCTCCTGGATGCCTTCTGTGGCCACCATTTCCAGGCGAGCCCTTGAGAGAAAGGACTGCTCCTCCTTGTACTTACATGGCCTCTAGTATGTCACCTGAGCAACAGTACACAGTCAAAGGGAAGCTTGCTGAACTGAACAGACTTCTAAAGCATTTCTTTTTCCATATCTTATCAGCCTGTAGAAATTTGAGAAATGTGGCATGTATAATAAATCCCAGGCTAACAATTCATTTCTCCAACAATTCACATTTTAAAAGCAAACCAAATTCCGCAGATAATTCTCAATTATATTTCAGACCGAATCTGTGAAAGCCATAATTTAATCCACAATGTGATTTATGGAGATATAATCTCAATCCTTTAGATAATAATGTATAATAATAATGTATAACACTTTTCAGCTGATAAAAGTGAAATCTAATGTATAGCTCTGATTGTTGCCAGCAGCTGTTAAATTCAGTGAAGTTCATGGATAAAATTTTTAAATTTCCAATGTAGAAATTCACAATTCAGGCAGATGAATAAACTTGGCATGATCACGGTTTTTCTTTTAATAGTCTACGAACACCCAGCCCAAAAGATCATGTGACTTTTGAAATAAACTTTTCTCCCAGGAAAACTTGTTTTATATAACTCTTATTGGACATATGTATTTTTGGAAAGGCTCTTCAATGTTTTATTGTTGCCATTTGCACACACTTACATGAAAACTCTTCTCTACATTTTTAATGTAATGCTCATAATTGGATATAAAACACGTTCTTCAAAACATTTCTTAAGCGAAGCAGCCTTTGTTGCAAGAATTCATCCTTAATTTTTCTGTTTTCTGATGGACTTTGGGTTTGAAGCTATTTCTTGTTACCATAATTGCAGCTGTATGACATTCTAAGATATCTGTTCACTGTACTCATGCATGTTGGCAATGGTTGGCACAAAAAAACGCAGCAAACCACAGAAACCAGCAATAAATTACGTGCTACAACTGGTACCTGCAGGGAGCTGAAGAAATGATGCACTTCCAGGGACACACACACACACACACACACACACACACACACAGTCCTGAATGAAGGTGGTGAGCGTGCTCGCCAACCCCAGGCCCAGGGCAGCACGGAATCAGTGCAGTGAGAACGAACACCCAGCCTGCCCTGACAAACAGCCACCAGCTGCTAGCACTTCCTTAGTGGAGGGAAAAGAGATCCCGGAGTATAAGAGGAGTATTGATAATTCCTGCTCTCTGGAACGAAACTGAACATGCCACTGCTTTTGGGTTAATGTAAAAGAGGTGAACCAGGCTATATAAAACATTCATAATAAACAGTGCCTGAGCTGTAATAACACACCACATTGTTTCAAACTATCTTTCGAAGGTCGACAGCTCAATGAAAGCATCTTGTGAACTTTGCCTTATTCACTGGTATGTATTTGTACATGTGTGTATATGAACAAACAAGGAGAACATGGAAGCATGATATTTTTGCAATGAATTTTTTTGAGTCAAACTAAAAGAAGCCCTATATTATGCGCATTTAGATAAAAGGGCCAGTCTTTATTCTGATATCCAAGATATTAGCTGTGCTAATTTTATTGGTGACTGCAACAATGGCACCTGAAAACACAGCCGTAGGAACAAACCAACTAATTTCTGTTGGCAGAATATCCTGCTACAGATATTTACCTATTCTAGCAAAATAAACGGTCTGACCTAAAAGTAAAGTCTAACGTAAGAGAGGGTGCATCACGTACGATCAACCATGCTCACAGATGAAGAGCCCGCCTTTCGACTAGGAGACACACACATGTAAAGGCAGGATGGGACAACTTGAACAACGTCTGTCTACATGACACAGGCGCACACACCCTCGAAGGCACAGACGGTTACATTTTCTGGGGGCTCTCACATTTTTCCTGTAGGAGGATTTGCCTCTCAAGGGCAGACCCACGCCCTGCCCTCCTATCTCTGTACCTAGCGGAGTTCCTGCACATTGAAGTTCAGTGTTTCCTAAAGCTGGCCCTAGGCCCAGTGACATCAGAGTCACTTAGAGGCCTCTGTGTAATGTATATTTTAAGTCTGTTAGAAGCTGAAATGTGTCCCCTCAAATTCCTGTGTTGAAGTCCTAACACCCAGTACCTCAGAATTTAACTGTATTTGAAGACAGGGCCTTTAAAAAGGCCACTAGGTAAAATGAGGTCATTTAGAGTGGGCCCTAATCGAATGTGACCAGGGTCCTTATAGGTGGAGATCAACACATGCCAACAGAGGGAAGACCATGTGAAGACACAGAGAAGATGTCATCCACCCGCCAAGGAGAGAGGCCTTGGAAGCAGCCAGTCCCGCCCACCACGGTGGCCTCAAACTGACTGCCTCTGAAGACAGTAAAATCAACGCCTGCTGTGTAAGCCGCCTAGCCCATGGTGCTGTTAGGGCAGCCTCCCAAGCTGATACAGGGCCCTGCTCTAAGAATTTCCAGAGTAAGGCCTAGAAATACATAGTTTAATGAGTATTCATGTTTTGTAAAGAAAACACAGCTTTCTGAACGAGTACATACTCCAAATTGGAATCTTCAGGACTGCAGTGACCCAGCAGGGGCCAGGACAGACGGAACTGCTCATCACGTCTCTGCTCCCTGTGCGCTGACCTGCACACGTTCCCACCACCACGGTAAGGTGCGGCAGTGAGTTCCATTACAGGCCCTATAGGAAGGTGCTGTGGAAAGTACAGGGTTGTTCTGACCACTTCTCGTGGGCAGCAGCTACAGCTGACCGTCTCATTCTTCTGGAAGCCCCGTTTCCCTGACTTCTTTTATCCTGCTCCCTCTCGTTTCCTTCTGTCACTGAACACTCCTTCTTGCCCTTCTGTGCTGCCACCTGCCTCTGTCTGACCTTGAATTCTGAACCCTCTCTTGTCTCTCCTCACACTCGCTCCTAAGATGACCTCCTCCTAAATCTGCCGTTTGCCCCAAACCAGAGAATTAGAGATCAGATGGTAGCCACACTTTCACATCACTCGAGATGGAAACTTAGTAGTCCTTCTTCCCTGACCAACCCTCCCTGCCTTCCACATCCAACCCACTAGCAAGTTCCTCCACCTGTGCCTCCAAAACACATCCTGCATCCTACTCTGTGCTCTAGCCCATGGCTACACCCTTAGCCTGGACCACCTGGATCTCTCCTGCCTCCCAGTTCTACCTTTGGCCCTCCCACTCCATCCTCCATAAAGAGGAAAGGGTAAATTCTTACAATTAAAATTTGCTCTTGGAATCCCAGGGCTGAAAACCCACAGCTCTTCCCACTGCCTACGCAGTACCTTCTTCCTTGCCTCCTTTTGGCCACACCAGTTGGATCACTCATTGCTGTGAATGTGTTGCAAAGGTCTCTCCGCTCAGTCGCTTCTGTGTGAAATGCTTTCAAGCTCTCATGTCCTTGAATAGCTTGTTCCTTGTCCTCCTCAGACAGCTTTTCCAGAACGAAGGCACAATACAACCCCCAGTTCCTGCACGAGCATCTGTGACTCTCCATCGCAGGCCACATACTGCTTTCTTTGACTCTTGGCCTTGCCACAACTTGCAGTTATTTGATACTTATATGTAGAATGCAAGCTTCATGAGGGCAGGATGACAGTGTTTACTGCACTTCACACAGGGACTGACACCCAGTTGATGCTCCACAAATGTCTGTTGAGTTAATGGATGAACCACTGTAGCTCAACTTGATCAGGGCTGAGAGCACAAGGTTCTGGAGAAGCAGTTATCGACTTAGCCAAAGAAATCCTTCCATCATCAGGTATAATCTATGCTCAAAGTATTTACTGAGGTGTGCATGTGGCCAATCACATACCACTAATAAACACGGCAGTTATTTGGAATCAATAGCAGCAGAATCAACATCACTACCTGTTGAACTGCACTTCCAAGTGGTTTGTAAGAGCTGCTGGTCACTGAAAACATCTTAGATCAATGGGTTACTAAATCAAGCTGTACTGGTTTGAAAGAGTTCCAGATTTATACAATTGTTTATTCCTGTGTTTCATATAGCAAATTTTATTGACATTATGGATGCGATTAATAGCTATCTCTTCTGCTATGGTATTACTAATGGATTCTACCTTACCAATTCAAAATTTTCACTTGATATTCTTCAGAGAATGAGGTATGTGCAGATAAGAAGAAATACAACCATCTGGATTATTATCTGACTCAGAAGATTTTGTTACAAAGGAATTCTGTGGGATTATGCCAGTTGATGCTAAGTTTTCAACATTTTATTATCTTTGTCTATGAGTACTAATAATGCTTTTTGTTATAATATTAGGATATACTCAATATGGAGATTAGCAAGATTAAAGAGATTTTAGGTAAACATTTTTGGGTATCTGTCGTATATTACAATATATTTAAAAATGCCTTCTTCGTCGTCTCTTGACTTAACAGAATGTTGTCACATTTTCTGTTTGGGCAAGACAGAATTGCTCATCTTCCCCTCACAGCCCATCTGGTTTTTGCCCAAGCTGCTTGCAAGACAACACTCTCAAGTGAGAGACACGTTATATGTAGCGGATGTTAATACGATTAACGCCGTGTTATTTACAACAAACCGAAAAGCTTACACATCTCACCAACCATATAGGATAATCACTCTTCACTGAACACAACCGAAAGAAGAAGTATTTGAACAACATCCAGGTTTTGCTAAGGTCTCATTTAGGAGGCCAGAGGGGAACAGGTTTCCTTGGCAGCACAATGACTAATTACTACGTTCAAAGGGTGAAAAAGCTGAAGAAACATCAAGGCATCTGTATCGTCATACTGTTTTGAGTAATTGCCACAAGTAGCATTAGGAGAAGCCAGTTTTAAAAGAGGCTCTTTCTTCCCCTATGCCAAACTCTTCAAAGGAATTGCTTTTATAACACACAAGCAAAATGCTTTCACATATTATGCCTTTGGAGGAGAGGTGGTGGGGAAAAGGTGGGAAGGGAAAGGAAACTAGCAGTGAAGAGCGTGAAGTGAAATGTTGTATACATTGCATAGATCCTTCAAAATCAACATGGAGCACACCACGTGAGCTGCCACATTTATAACCCTATGCTGATATTCAAATTTTCTGTCTTAAGCTAAAGAAAGATTGAATACCCTGCTGTTGTGTGGCCAAGATTGAAGAGGTGTCTCACTGACATTGTTCAAAGTTTATGAAAATATATGAATGCTCAAATGTCATTGGCTTTGCGCCTCCAACAGACTGTGGTTTTATGAGAAATCAGTCTTTTAATCAAAATGATTGAATACCTTAAGGTCGAATCCAAAGATATCAGTTAATATCTAGAAACGTGCTATTTCTGCAAATTTTGCCAAGCTGTACATATTGTGGTGCATTTTAAAGTGTTAATTTGTGCATCCCATATTGAAAATTGATCTTGAGTTTTAGCTTTTTGTCAAGCAAAAACATATGGTTACAAGCTCTATGCATTTTACGTGACGGCTGTTGAAGCTGTCACATGTGCAAACTTGATAACCGATGTGACACATACGCAAATAATTTGCTTGTTTAGTAACAATTCAAAGATTCATTATTCATGCAAACACACATTTTTTTTAAATGATCAGATGGAAATAGTCTTCGTTTTGTACAACCTAGTCTGGTTGGTGTGCAAACTCAGATAAAATAAAGCTGGAAACTGAGTGGTATTAAACAAATCCAAGAATATGGGTATTTTCAGATAATTATTGAACCAGATGGTGTTTTTTGTTAATTTTGCCATCAGTCTGAGAACTTGATGTCTTACATCTGCACTTGGTAAAATAAATTTTACCACTGACATTATTTCAGTTTTCTTAAAATACTTCAATCAGTTTTAAACCAAGATTTGCAAACATCTGCCATAGTACATGCCTATGAAATTATTCAAGATAATTCCTTTAAAAATATACACCATACACAGAACTTTAAATTTATCACCCTTTAAACTAAATTTTCAGAATTACTAGTTGAAATGTTTAATAAAAAGGCAAATAGGAAGGAGATAGCACATTTGAAGATGAACATGGTTAATAGGTCACAAAAAGTGTTGTCTCACTTGGAGAGCCTATCTTGGAATTTCGTACTACATTATTTCACTGTCTTAACAGAGAGAAAAATTCAATACATTTTTCCCTGTATTCTTTAGGTACATCTTCTGTGTGGTGTGAATAAAGGATAATCCAAAGACATAGATGATAAAGGAACAGTATCTGCAAGTAAATTAATCAGTCCTAACAGAATTCTGCCCTCTTAAATGAGCTGAGTTTCAAATACACCTGAAACCAGCTTACCACTTTTAGGCTCTTTTTCAGAGACTCCAAATAGGAGTTCTTGAAAACATAAACTCTCCAAATAGCCTAACTTCTTTGTCTTTCTCATGAAAGCCTACAAACAAAATCTTATTTTCAAAGGAATCATGAACTCACGTTATAAATTCTGAGGATAAGCTCCAGATTCCCACAGGCTCTTTTTCCTTCTTCTTTTCTTTCTCAAACCTAGGCCTTTAAATCAAAGCTTGCCCCATAACTTAGTACAGTGCATTCCGAAAAGACAGAGCTCAATACACGTTGCAGATTGACCAAAACCAACCCACCACAAACTAGTAAAATTTCAATGGTAAATAACTTTGAACTATTTCAAAGTTCAACTGCAACAGTAGTATATGAAATGAGCTAAAAATAGTAACCTAATGAAGAGTTTCCCACTTTAAGTTCTATTGAACGTGGAAAATGACTGAATTACTCTATACCACCAATACTTGCATTCACATAGGTGCTCAGATATCTACAGGAGCTGACAATTCACAACCATAATTAGAGAAAGCCGACTTCTGGCCACTCTGGATGAAGGAATGGGTGGTCAGAAGGAAGTGGTCAGCTGTCAGCTGTTAAATCAAAGGGTTGATTAGTTACCCCCAAGAATTTGGCTGATTCACTCTCTGATTTACTTAGGTAGTCATTAAAATTTGCTACCATTAATTACTAATTAACTTATATGATACATTATTAGTTATATTACATGTAATATATATACTATTAATTATAATTAGGATATATCACTAGTATCAGTTTATAATTACATCTGTTAATTAAAATTAATGGTAGCATATGAATAGTTAAATCCAGGCTTTTTATTAATATATGACATATGCTAAGTGGTAATTTTATTTTAAGTTCAGGGCACATGTGCAGGAATGCAGGTTGTTCCACAGGGAACATGGTGGTTTGCAGCACCTGTCAGCCCATCAGCTAAGTATTAAGCCCAGCATACATTAGCTATTTATCCTGATGCCCTCCCCCTACCCCTCCACTTCAGGCCCCAGTGTGTCTTGGTCTCCTTCCTTTGTCCATGTGTTCTCATTGTTCAGCTTTCACTTATAAGTGACAACATGTGGTGTGTGGCTTTCTGTTCCCACAATAGTTTGCTGAGGATAATGGCTTCCAGCTCCATCCAAGCCCCTGCAAAGGACATGATCTCGTTCCTTTTTATGGCTGCATAGTACTCCATGGTGTACAGGCATCACATTCTCTTTATCCAGTCTATCACTGATGAGCATTTGGGTCGACTCCATGTCTTTGCTATTATTAACAGTGCTGCAATGAACTTACCTATGCAGGCATCTTTATAATAGAACAATTTCTATTCTTTTTGGTGTATACTTAGTAATGGGATTGCTGGATCAAATGGTATTTCTGGTTCTAGGTCTTTGAAGAATCACCACACAGTCTTCCACAGTGATTGAACTAATTTAAATCCCCAGCAACAGTGTAAAAGTGTTCCTATCTCTCTACAGCCTCACCAGCATCTGTTGTTTCTTGATTTTTTAATAATCACCATTAAATGACATTTGATAATCACCATTCTGACTGATAAGAGATGGCTACAATTACCATATGCTAAGTGGTAATTTTTACATGCAATATTTCACTCATACACTCTTAGGTGGTGCATTCTAATATTAGGAGTAAATCCAAGTGTGGAGAGGTTGGGCTATTGCCTTAGGCTATGTAACTGTGAAATGATATACAGAATTTAAATCCAGCTCTATCTGAGGCGTGCTCTAAGCCACTCACAGGTGAATGATATTCAAAGTGATTGTGTGGTCCCAACCCTTTGATATTTGGGCTACTTTCAGTAAATGGCACTGTGAAAATATTTCTCTCACTTCCTCTCTTTCTCTTGCTCTCATTAAAAGGTAAGAAAAATTTAAGGGACTTGATTCATATCATCAAGTAAATGTCCGAAAACTAGGAACCAATGAGCAGCGTTACTGCAGTAGATGCGCGTTACACCAAGTGTTTACGTATTTTTATGCTACTTTGATAGACAAAAGGTATACGATTTTTTCTTTTTGAAAAGAAGTCTGCATTTGTTAAATTACTAGTTATACTAAATACTTTTCCAGATCTTTGTTAAAATTTCTATTTTCTACTTTATGATTGATCTGCCATCTTTTTTACCTATGTTTTTACAGTTTGTAGTGTTTTTCCTATTGATTTAATGACAATGAGCTCTTTATATAAAGATATAAAATTTTAATGTATTATGTGATGACAAAATGCTTTCTCGGTATTCTAGTTGCCTTTTTATTCTAGGAGCTTCTGACATACAGAATGTACCTTATCACACAGCTATAGCTATTAATCAGTTATTTTGTTATCTCTTTTATAAATGTTCAAATTCTGAGAAAGTTCTCTCATAAAATTTGGTTTAATTATATTTCTGTACAGACTTTTATAATTTAAAAAAAATTTAACTCTTTAGTGGATCAACTTTTCTTTTGTTTTAGAGTATAATGCTTTCAAATTCTTTTTTTTTTCCAATTTATTTATTTTATTGCATTTTAGGTTTTGGGGTACATGTGAAGAACATGCAAGATTGTTGCATAGGTACACACGTGGCAATGTGATTTGCTGCCTTCCTCCCCATCACCTACCTCTGGCATCTCTCCCCTTGCTATATCTCCCCAACTCCCCACCCCCCACATAGGGAGGCATCAACTTTTATCTTTGTGAACTATATCCAGTAAGAATCTAAATTGACTCTGTCAAACTGCTATCCTGATAAGTCTCACACAATTTATTAATTATTAAATAACATTTCCCTTTTACATTGATTTGTGAGTCCTCTTTAAGAATGTATAATGGACCAGGTATGATGGCTGACACCTGTAATCCCAGCACTTTGGGAAGCAGAAGCAGGAGGATACTGAGGTCAGGAGTTCCAGACCAGCGTGGCTAACATAGCAAGAGACCCCATCTCTTAAAAAAAAAAAAACAAAAAATTAGCCAGGGGCAGTGGTGAGTACCTGTGGCCCCAGATACTCAGGAGGCTGAGGAGGGAGGATCACTTGAGGCCAAGGAATTTGAGGCTACAATGAGCCATGACTGTGTCACTGCACTCCAGCCTGGGCGACAGAGCAGGACCCTGTCTTTATTTATTTTTTAAAGAATGTATAAAGTATTATATAAAACACACATACAAATATAAATACATATATATTAATTTATTACATATAATGGACTCTGCCTGAGATCAATCTATTTGATGTGTTGCTTTTTTGTACTTTTTGAGATTTGAAATCAGGTTTATTTTTAATCTTGGTTCTGTCATTAAACAGAATTCAGGCAAGACTCAGTTTTCTCAGCTTAAAAGGGGAGAATGGTATCTACCTCCTACGGCTGGTGTGGACATTAAATGAGATGAAATACAGAAGGCCTCTGGGCTCAGTGTGTGGAACACAGTCACCAATCAGCAATGACACAGACTGCTGTCCTCCAGCCATGGCCCACTGACTCAATGTAAATTTGTTTTCATATCTTCTAACTTCAGCTCCTCCGTCCAGGTTTTATTAGGGCTACATCCATAAATTAGATCAGGAAGGACATCTGTCTTCTCATTTTAAAATGCTGAACACTTTAATTCACCGTCCATATTTCAAAATTTATTTTTTCAAACACAGGGATACATTTTTAAAAATGTGTATGGAAAAAGTTATTATTTATCTTTGTTAGAATTGTGGATGGAATTTTCCCACTAGTATTTTTCTAATTGGTTATAGCTATAATATAGAAAGGCTCTTTCATTTTTGTATATTAGTCTTATATTCAGCAATTTTACTGAGCTATTAACAGTTTAAATTCTCACAGAATCTTCTAGGCATAGAATAAATTATAAGCAGATAACTTTCCTTCTTCCACTAGGAGAAAAATAATACTGGTGATCACACATAACGTTCTTGATTTCCAGGAAAATGTTTCACATTGTAGTACCTTTATGTGCAGGGAATACTTTCCATGAGCTCAAGTGGATACCTGAAATCACAGATAGTACCAAATCCTGTGTGTGTGTGTGTGTGTGTGTGTGTGTGTGTGCGCGCGTGTGTGTGTGTGCGTGTGTGTAATGCTTTTTCCTACACACACAGATCTATGATAAAGTTTACTTTATATATTAGGCACATGAAGAGGTTGGCAATAACTAATTATAGCATAGAACGTTTATAACAATATGCCAGGATCACTACTCTTACACTTTGGGGCTATTACAAAGTAAAATAAGTTTTACTTGAAAACAAGCACTGTGACACTGTGACAGTCAATCTCATGGCCAGGATAGATAGTAGGTGGTATGGTTTGGCTCTGTGTCCCCACCCAAATTTCAAGTCAAACTGTCATTCCCAGTGTTGGGGGAGGGACTTGGTGAGAGCTGACCGGATCATTTGGTGATTGAATCAGGTTTCCTCCTTGCTGTTCTTGTGATAATGAGTAAGTTCTCATGAGACCTGGTTGTTTAAAAGTGTGTAGCATGTCCCCCTTCTTTCTCTCTCTCTCCTGCCACCATGTGAAGAAGGTGTTTGCTCCCCTTGGCCCTTCCACCATGACTGTAAATTTCCTGAGGCCTCCCCAGCCAAGCCTCCTGGGCAGCCTATGGAACTGTGAGTCAATTAAACCTCTTTTCCTCATAAATTACCCAGGTTCAGGTATTTCTTTATAGCAGTGCGAAAACAGACTAATATAGAAAACAGGTGAGTAACGGGGGTACAGTGAGGATATTCTGGACAAAGAGATGATTCACACCCTGAGTGGGAAAGAGTGGGACTAAGAGAGATTTTATCACACTACTTGGAATGACTTGCAATTTAAAATAATTTTTTAAAAACAATTTAAATAACTGTTTATGAAATGTTCCACTTACTATGTTTGAGCCACTGTGACTGCAGGTAACTGAAACTGCAGAAATCACAACCATGGACATGGGCAGGAAGACCAATGCACACGCTTTTGACTTGCACGGCCAGCTGATTTATGCTGAGTAAAGAAAGCTACTTTCTCATCCCTGGCTGGGTTCTTTATGATTACAAAATGTTACTTTAATTTTCTATTATTTGAATTTTATCTTATGTATTCTGTATGTATTTATGTATTTTATGTAAGCGACCTCAAATTTTTTGCAGGATAAAGAAAATACATAAACACATTCGTTTTCTTCCATTTGTAGGGTCATTAGAAAATGGTTTAGTATCCAATATCTCTTTTTGGCATCCTTTGAGATAATCATTTATCTTCTAATTTAACCTGCTGATGTAATTGAGGGATTTCTAATACTGTATAGTCTTTTAAACGGGTCTGAACAGATTATTCTATTTCCTGTGTTTTGTTGAGGATCTTCAGGTGTATGTTTTAAATGGGGCTTAGAAACTGGTAATAGAAAAGAATGCAGAGCATTTAAAGAATTAATATATATGAATGCACACAAAGCCTGTCAACTCAACAAATTTACTTCTGAAGTTTTCCAAATTTGCAAAAACTACAATTTCTTTGCCACATAAAACTTTCCAGAAATTAAAAAAGAATGTAAAAGAAAGGGTCTCAATTTATTTCTGTATCATTTCATTGATATGTTCAAAGAACATCAATCTTAAATTACATAGCTTATTTTCTTAAAAGCACTACATTTTTAGCTGTTATATTAACATTTTTATTTCAAATGTTTTCTTATTTGTAAGGTTTGCCTAATTTTTACCCAAGTAATGTTAAATTTATTAATTTTTATTTTTTCTGTTTCCTACATCATTTATTTCAGCTGTTACTTAATGACTTTATTTCTCCTTTTTTGTTATGACATTGTGGATTGTTATTCAAAATAATTCAATCTACTTTTACTCCCTTCTTTTTCATTTATAAAATTATTTGAGACTAAATTCATTTTTGAGTTCAACTTCAGAAAAATCTTATCAATTATACTGTTCAATGAAAATGATTTTTCTTCTTTTTGATTTATCATAGACCGCTATGGATTAAACTCTCTCACCTCTGAGAACATTTTCTTTTTGAATTCAATTACGGTTTGCTTAGTGGCCCTTTTGCTAGAAGTCAGTTAAAAAGACTCAGGCCCTGGGTCTCACTAGCTGTTACTTCATGTGCTCAGCTGCCACATGGGGCAGGTGCCCACCGCTGGACAGTGTAGGTAGAGAACAGATAATTCTACCAGGCAGGGCTCTTTCAGAACAGCAACTCTGGCTACACTAAAAAGAAACGGGAGAGGTACAGGGTGGAAGCAGGAGGAATGAGGAGGAGGCTGCCAGTAAGAGGGACGTGAAGAACAGTCACTTGGACCACAACACACGGTGGGAGGAGGAAAACAGAATCTGATTCCAGATATGTTTTGAAGACTGGTATTGAGCATTTGCTGACAGCCTGGATATGAGCTGCTCTGCTCTTCAAAAATGAAGTGTTATGTACCAACCTGATTTCATCTGTCACCATTAATCACCTTGAGGAATGGCATAGGTTGGGTGGTTGCTGACTAGCACCTACATCTTGGCTACTCCATACAAAATTTGTAGGAAACTCCACCCCTACAAATCCCCCTGCCAAAACATCACTGGACCCCTAATCGTCCTACAAGGCAGGCAGGGTCATGTGGGACTTGGAAAAATTTTTTCACACTTTCCTTAAGCTGACATATATTATTAACCTTTAAAAACTGAGCAATTAACCTGAGAGGTTACAAAGAATCCTTCTAGCAGGTATAGCACATGTGGGTAAAGTGATTATATCCACTTAATTATGTGAGCACTATATCTGAAAGCATTTTGTAAATTGTAAAGTCCTTTACAAATACTTGTTATTATTTGTCCTAATTAGTCACAGTAATGATAAATTTCCTACAAATAATTTTACTGAGATCTCAGACAAAACTATACATTTTCTTTCCTGAACCTTGGACATTAGCAGATGCTTAGTAAGTATGTACAGAAAGAAAAAATGGCTGAATTGATTCCCACTGCCACTCAGTTTTATGTATTTCAGCTTCAACCTGAGCCCTCTGTTTTCAGACGGTGGAGGTGTTAGACAGCTGCTTTTTCTGGAATGCGGTGAGCTAATGGGTAAGCTAAAATAAAATTCTACTACTTGGCCTTCAGGGCAATTGTGGTAACAGTGGCTACAAGTGTTCGTACTCCTCCTCTATCTTCAACTTTTCTGATATACTTTGATAAATACAGAGGTATTAATAGCAGTGGTATTGGATAAAAGATGCTAGGATGAAATAAAGTCAATGTAATTTTAGGGTAGATAATCAGAAATAGATGACAAAGTGTAATTTTATAACTAAACCAAGAGAAAACTCACAATTAAAATTATTCACTATTATAACACATTCGGTTGAACTTTTATTGTTGTTGATATCATAAATTCCCTATCTTAGGTGGGCAGGTTGGAACATAATAACTTTTACTATGGCATTAAACTTCACCTGCTATGTTAGAAAAATGATTCCAAATATGAGTCAGCAGCAGTGCAGTGCAGTCCGATATGGCACCAATACAGTTCTATCTGACATCTGAAGTGTGCCCTACAATACACTCATTACATGGCAATAACATTAATCCTAGAAATAGTAAAAGTTGCAATGATTCTTATAGTGAAATAAGTTGAAACTACATAGTGTTTTAAATAACTATAAATTAACATGTAATTGTTGTCATATATTTAACTAATTTTAAGAAGTCAAAAATTAGCCCCAAATAAAGAAATGAGAAAAGATTCCAGATATCAAGCAGCTGTACCAGGAAATGATCACAGTTTTTGACTCACAGAATAGTGCTGCAGCTCTGCACGATGACGCAAGGAGACATCTACCATGTTAACATTCATAAATACGTGGCTTCCAGTATTTGTCCTTATATGGGATTTATGGCACTACTCACAATCGCAACATCAAAAAACCCATTTATAATTATAACATTATGATGGTTTAAAGGTAGTTCCTGTCCATTTTCAGACTGTTGAACATTTTTTTAAGCTGACAAAAAAGCTTTTTAAAATACACCTAACCTTTATGGTCTGTTTTATTTCTTGCCAGTAGATACCATTAAAAGTTATAAAACTGTAACAATTGCTTTCATTTATATCTCTCTCTGATTACCCTGATAGCTGCAATGTCTGAAGAAGTTCAAAATCTGTAAAGCCTGTCACATTATAGAAACATGTCTCCTTAAACTAAATGTGAAATTCCAGTAATTGAAGTGATAAATCTCGTGTTATTTTTTTGCCAGGGTACTTTTGATGAGAACTATAGTAGTAAATTAGGAAATATTCTGTGCCGTTATATCACGGTAAAAAGCCTTTCCATTACCTGTTGTCAGTCACTAGAGATGGGCAAATAACTCAGCTGTCAATCTAACTAGGAAGCCCAAAGTTCTGTGCGTGATTAATATATATATAATATGTGTATATATATATATATATATATATATATAAACACACAAACACACTCTCCATTATCTTCATATAGTTCTTTAGACAACTTGAAGTTGTTCTGTTTTCTTCCCCTGTACCAGAGCACATCTTGTTTATTCAGACACTGGGTGAAGATCTTGGAATATTTCATTTTTTTATAGCTTGTTACGTGTCTTCTTGTTTTCAAATGGTATATGAGTGTTACATTTCAATAAGTATAAGCATCGATACCCTGACTGCTGAGAATAATTTAACACATGGTACAGACTTAATCAAATTACTAATAACTGTTAGGTCCATTTTGTTATTGACTTTTCCCAAAAAATATTTATTGCCTTATATTTCTACTTTAAAAGTCTATTCTTCAGCATTTCTTCAGATCACATGAAAATATTCTACAAATTGTATCCGTTTCACACTATTCTGCATGACAGCAAAAAGTAAAAGTGAACATTAGTATTCTCCCCAAATTGGCTGTCTATACGGATATGGAGGTGGGGAAAGGAATGTATAATCTACTGTTTAAATTAAAACAATTAATCCATTCAGGTTCCATCAACTTCCATTGTTGAATATTTGTCTCGGTTCTTAGAACTAAGTAACAGGATGTATGTTTCTAAAATTACTATGAAATTTCCAACTCACTGGTGTGGAATAGCTATTATGGTTGAAGCGTGGCATCCACAACTGACTTTCCATTCATCTGCACAGTCCTATTCAATTCTTAAGTGTTTTAAAGAAAAAAACAGTAATACAAATAAATTATTTTCAAGTTTTACTTTCAATTTGAATTAAAAAAAAAAACAAGTAAATATACTTGAAGTATCTATGAAAAAGATTAATGGAGACAAAGTAACTCATGTCCCTTACTGTCAATACACTAAAATTCATTTATCACACATTTTATTTTGGTCAATGGTTTTTAAATGGTCAAGAAAAAAAAATTAAGAATCTCACCACTTAAGAAGGTAAGTGACAAGATTAGAAAAATCATTTAACTGAAATGAGAAGACTGATTTGGTTAAGAATGTGCAGTTGTGTGCATCTTTATTAAAGGCAAACTCAGAGTTACTTGAAGGAAGATAAGAAGGGGTAGAGATGACTTAAGACTGGAAGAAATTAGAATGGGGGCACTTAGTGTCAGCCAGAAGCTGAGAAAAGGACAAAGGACCATCTTAGAAGGATGGAAACATTACAAGATTTTATATTTGGGACAGCAAACTCCACGAAAAGTTAAATTGGTGACCAGGTACTTAATTGATACATGAAAGTTTTAATTTCTTAAGATCCCCAAATCCCAATGTAAAAACTTGGCCTATTTTCTCAAGAAAGGAAAGCTTTAAAATACTGAGTAGATAAATACTGGGTGACCCTACTGATCAGTCCACGCTGTTTTTAACCCCTCTTACGTCCTCAATAAGCTGGGACCAAACTACCCCAAACTGCCCAATTCATTTGGTAGCAGTTACATGAAGTTGAAGCTTTTTTCTTAGAAAATATAAAGTTTCTATAGGATTTGACCTGCAATCTTAGGACTTTTTGGTGACAGAAATGGAGTAAATTAATTTCCTCAAAACTCAAGCTAAACAGAAACAGTACTGCATACATTGAGGTACTGAACCTGAAGATGTTCTGGCTGTCATGTATTTGTAATTTGTAATTCTAGAAGGCAAAAGTCAAGGAAACACAGTTGATAAAAACATAAGGCAAGTAGCACACTTGCTTAATTTATTTTTAGAAATTGTATGCACTTTAGGAAAAGGTTCCTCAGAGCCCTTTAGGGGTACCATAGTGGTTCTGCAAAGAATGTGGGCACATGCAGGCTGGTGGCATGCATAACTTTTCTGCCTTTGTACTTTGATGGAATAAATTACGTTCCTTCAAATCATGATAGCAATACTCTCCAATTAACACATATTTCCCTACATGTGAATGCTTCTGTTTTTACCTTGCTTCATGGGCAAAATTCCAGAGAACATTTCTGCCAGCTTCCCTTCCTCTAGCAACTGAGCCACATGTTTTTCTCTCTTAGACAAAACCTTTTAGGGGCCTTTTTTTTTAATAGAGGAAGATAAAGGAAGAAAGAAAAAGGTGTGCTCCAAGTAACCAGAGATTCTTTTCTTTGCTGCCATTTGATTTTGTCATTAAGAGTGCAAAGGAAAAGAACAACTACTCATCACTTAATAAATACAGATCTACAACAAATCCTGCTGCGAAACATCATGTCTTTTCTAAGAAAGAGAAGAACGAGTTTCTCTCAAACCTTTACTTGAATTTGCACAGAACACACTTTCCTACAATTGCCCACATGTCACTGCATCTATTTTTCTTTTTAAATCAGGCATTAAATATGCATCCTGACTCCCACATAGGCGATCCGCAGCACAGCAAAATGACTGTGTATTCAATTATAGGCTAAATAAATATAGCAAACATTAAGGGAAAAAGTTTCAAACGCTATGGTTATCAGGCGCTGTCTCCTGTTCATTATAGAATTAGGTGTTCTATGTTCGTTATCATAGTGGCACACATTAGGTGCCTCTTACAAACCTTTTTTTTTTTATTTATTTTAAAAAAAAAGGATCCTTTTTATCATTAGTAATACTGAGTTAATTTGAAAAACAAAACAAAACCAACAAACCTCTCTAAGGAGCCAGTAGCTGAATTTAGAAAAATGCATGATCACAAGATTTATTTGAGTAAGATAAACCATTCATGAAATAAGATATTTATATAATCTCTTTACTCTTATGAAATTAGGTTAACATTTCTACAAAAAAATGGAATTGCCAAATAGTAAATTGATAACAAAGTTGGAAAAAAAAGTTCCACAGCAGAGGTTTTGGAATAGGCAAATTCTACCAAGATGCATGATCGGTTGGAATACTGGGGGCAGAACTGCTTCATAATAGAAGAATAGTGGAACCTTTCTATTATTACTAGTCTAATTCAGATTTTCAATAATTTGGAAAAGATACTTTTATTTGAAGTCATGTCTATGAGTCTTTGGCAAAGTGTAGTAAAACGGGAAAAGAAAATGTCTGGGGTTAAAATGATACAAATCATGTAAAACACTGTACACTGTAGATACTCCCAGAGCCTGCCATACACCAGGTGTGTAGCAGGTGGTGCTTAAAGTCTTGTGATGTTCATCTCAGCGAACTCAAAAAGCGTAGGAAAATGGATTTCAGTACAGGTGCCAAGGACACCAGAAATGGAATGTATCGATAATACACTCTACAATGTGAGAGCTCAATTGTCATGTCAAACAACTATAACAGAGCGTTAGTGTTACAGATTTATGTTAATATTTAACTATATCGATAACTAGGTGGAAGCTTGTTTTTGCAGGTTTAAAAAGAACAGTTTTAATAAGTCACACGGTAAATACTTAAACACAAAATAGGAATTTAAATTCTACTATTCTCGATGAGTGTAAATTTTGCTAGGCTACTAAAAAAACTTCCTAAACACTCGCTAGAAAAAGTCAATTTGTCATTGGGCTAAGTTATACAGAAAGTATTTCAAACAAATATACCCAATTTGCCTCAATCGTTTTTAGGTTCTCCTTATAAGGCTTTTCAAAGTAGAACTGTAATGCAAATTTAAAATACATCCAGTTTACAAAAATGGTGCCACTTAAGTAGAGCCTATTTTGACATTATAAGAATATGGAGACAA
This sequence comes from Cebus imitator, assembly GCF_001604975.1. Classification (NCBI taxonomy): domain Eukaryota; kingdom Metazoa; phylum Chordata; class Mammalia; order Primates; family Cebidae; genus Cebus; species Cebus imitator. The sequence goes on along the minus strand of NW_016107364.1, from coordinate 6,592,676 downwards.
AAATAAATCCAATATTCATTCTTTTGTTCAACAAAAACTTATGAAATACTGATAAGTATTTTCTGATTTTGAGAAAAAAACTTAAATGGATCAATATTTTCTTACTATTTACTTTTATCACTTGGATGCTTTGTAAGCAAAGATTTTTGTTTCATGCATAATATTTAATATAGCACGGTTTGCAGTAGTAATGAGTAAAACCGCAAATGTTCATACATAAGAGAATGGCTGCATAAACGATGGTATGTCTGCTCTATTTTGTTATACAGTTTATTCAGATGAATAGGTATACCTACATCTGCTGATCTGGAGGAAAAAAGCAAATTACAGAATTAAATGTATAGTATTCAAACGCCTTCCATAAAATGTATAAGGGGACACATGCTTTTTATTCACGGAGAAAGGTAGTCCACACTGCTGTGAGTAGTGATTTGTCGGTATCTGAGAAGGTTTTCAGCTTTTTCTTTATTCATGTTTGTGTTATTTTACTTGTTAGAAGTCCATTATTACTTTGGTAAATTTAAAATATTGAATAGGAAAAACGAAAACTAAATATAAGCCAAGAGTAACAAAAAGATTTTGTAAATAAGACTCAGCTTTTCAACCCACGAAGTCCATGCAGGTTTCCAAGAGCTGCGTTCCCACCACCTTTCCTACTCACTGCCTGATAAAGCACAGGGAAGGAAGCATAGCTTTCTCGTGGGCCATTTGGAGATGCCACATCCTCTGTTGTTCTTATGGAGATGTGACTGTACTTGACAAGGAGCCATTATTTGACAGTATGACAGTGCCGTGTGTCATGAACTTCAGTTTTGTTTGCTCTTCAAATATGTGCTTTTTCCTTTAGGAAAATATTCATTTAGATGGACAGGTAGGAGGCATGTGAAAACCGGTATTAGCCTAACACAAAAGACAGAGACACATGCACCAAAAAGTACTCCGAAGTTCTCAGGTAAAACAAGAAAATGGCAGGAGTTGTTCCTCCCTGTTTCACCATGGCTATATAGTAAAAGCATCTGGGGCATCCTCACTGCTTTTAAATACAGCTGTGCTCATACAACTGCTGCTGAGTCCAATGTGATTCAAATTTTCAGCATGCCTGATTTACCATATCTGATTGTGTAAGCAGCTGGGATACAAAAAATAACGTGCCTGGCATATGCTTAGCAGTCACAAGGAAGTGGTAGAAAATCAGCCTGTGACCCACTTATAATTTTGGTGACATATGACTCTGTTGTTGCGAACTTAGCTGTGCACATGGCCCTGGGGTGAGCTGCCAGTCTCATTGCTCTACTAACAGCCCACACAAATCTCCGCATACCCCACGTCACTTGTCCAGACCTCCAAAAAATTCCACACTTGACCTGGCCAGTCACAGAAAGCTCATTGGAAATACACATCTAGGCCTTTCTCTTGGCAAATCTCATGAGACAAAATCTCATGTAGACAGGGGGCAATACATCATTAGGAATTCTGGGAAGTCAGGTCACGGCTGTCCTTTATTAGCAAACACACGATCAGACAAGGAATTGACTGGACAACCACTAGTGTGATTTTCAGGACAACGGCTGGCATGAAGGCCTTAAGCAAAACAACAAACTGCATAATGTTTTCTTTTCCCACTTCATGTCTTTTACCTTCTCTACACTTTCACACCCTTTTCGATTCAACATGTTTTACTTACTTTATTTAAGTCTAGGACAGCACTGCTTATAAAATGCAACTCTATTTTAAAACAAATAATTGGGATTTCTGATTTTAGGATAATAAAGTGCAAAAACAAAAATCTTATGACTATTGAAATAGGGCGTGTCTATTTTCTTGGCAGTGTAGTGTAATGGGGTTCAGGCTTGGGTTCTGGAATCAACCTGAATAGGTTCAAATCCAGGTTCCATCACTTTTACCTTGAATAAGTTACTGCAACTATCTATGTCCGGGTTTTCTTCACTATGAAATAAAATAATAGTGCTCTTACAGGAATCATTATGAAGAGTGAATGATTTTATATTTGTGGAAAGCTTACAACAATGTCTGGCATAGTAAGTGCTGAACAAGTGATAGCTATTATTCTTGCTTGTCATTGCTCACAAAATTCCTTTTCTCTCTCCCGTAATCTATTCTTGTAAGAATGGCTATTTCACTGTGTTAATCAACACGTAGCTAGAAATCAAATTATCTGCACAAGTTGATATCTGGTTTAACTTTCCCTGAGGCACTGATATTTAAAGAACTTATAGTGTGATTATTTCCCTGACTATCACTTACTGCTTGAGGACTAAAATATAAGGGCTACCTTTTATAAAATGTAAAATGGTCAGTTCTGAATTAATAAGACAGAGTATAGTGGCTTGATACAAGAAAAATAGACAAAAATCAATAGCATTCCTATATACCAATAAGAAGGAAATATATGCTATAACTTAAAAATTATACTCACAATTGCCACAAAATACTAACTACGTAGGAAAAACTAGTTTAAAAACTTACAATAAAACTTGAGTAACTGGTAAGAAACAGTGTTTTTGTAATTGAAGTTTTAATATTACAAAGATGCCAATTCCCTGAAAGTATACTCTGGAATAAACAGAAGAGAAAGGGAGCCTATTTTTACTCAATTTTAAAACAGAATAGAAATGCAGTAAGGAGGATAATGGGTTCCTGGGATGGAAGAATCTGTAGAGAAAATAAAATATATATGAGAATTGAACATGAGATAAAGGTGGCATTGTCAAAGAGTGAAAGTATGAATTATTCATTAGATNTATATATATATATATATATATATATATAAACACACAAACACACTCTCCATTATCTTCATATAGTTCTTTAGACAACTTGAAGTTGTTCTGTTTTCTTCCCCTGTACCAGAGCACATCTTGTTTATTCAGACACTGGGTGAAGATCTTGGAATATTTCATTTTTTTATAGCTTGTTACGTGTCTTCTTGTTTTCAAATGGTATATGAGTGTTACATTTCAATAAGTATAAGCATCGATACCCTGACTGCTGAGAATAATTTAACACATGGTACAGACTTAATCAAATTACTAATAACTGTTAGGTCCATTTTGTTATTGACTTTTCCCAAAAAATATTTATTGCCTTATATTTCTACTTTAAAAGTCTATTCTTCAGCATTTCTTCAGATCACATGAAAATATTCTACAAATTGTATCCGTTTCACACTATTCTGCATGACAGCAAAAAGTAAAAGTGAACATTAGTATTCTCCCCAAATTGGCTGTCTATACGGATATGGAGGTGGGGAAAGGAATGTATAATCTACTGTTTAAATTAAAACAATTAATCCATTCAGGTTCCATCAACTTCCATTGTTGAATATTTGTCTCGGTTCTTAGAACTAAGTAACAGGATGTATGTTTCTAAAATTACTATGAAATTTCCAACTCACTGGTGTGGAATAGCTATTATGGTTGAAGCGTGGCATCCACAACTGACTTTCCATTCATCTGCACAGTCCTATTCAATTCTTAAGTGTTTTAAAGAAAAAAACAGTAATACAAATAAATTATTTTCAAGTTTTACTTTCAATTTGAATTAAAAAAAAAAACAAGTAAATATACTTGAAGTATCTATGAAAAAGATTAATGGAGACAAAGTAACTCATGTCCCTTACTGTCAATACACTAAAATTCATTTATCACACATTTTATTTTGGTCAATGGTTTTTAAATGGTCAAGAAAAAAAAATTAAGAATCTCACCACTTAAGAAGGTAAGTGACAAGATTAGAAAAATCATTTAACTGAAATGAGAAGACTGATTTGGTTAAGAATGTGCAGTTGTGTGCATCTTTATTAAAGGCAAACTCAGAGTTACTTGAAGGAAGATAAGAAGGGGTAGAGATGACTTAAGACTGGAAGAAATTAGAATGGGGGCACTTAGTGTCAGCCAGAAGCTGAGAAAAGGACAAAGGACCATCTTAGAAGGATGGAAACATTACAAGATTTTATATTTGGGACAGCAAACTCCACGAAAAGTTAAATTGGTGACCAGGTACTTAATTGATACATGAAAGTTTTAATTTCTTAAGATCCCCAAATCCCAATGTAAAAACTTGGCCTATTTTCTCAAGAAAGGAAAGCTTTAAAATACTGAGTAGATAAATACTGGGTGACCCTACTGATCAGTCCACGCTGTTTTTAACCCCTCTTACGTCCTCAATAAGCTGGGACCAAACTACCCCAAACTGCCCAATTCATTTGGTAGCAGTTACATGAAGTTGAAGCTTTTTTCTTAGAAAATATAAAGTTTCTATAGGATTTGACCTGCAATCTTAGGACTTTTTGGTGACAGAAATGGAGTAAATTAATTTCCTCAAAACTCAAGCTAAACAGAAACAGTACTGCATACATTGAGGTACTGAACCTGAAGATGTTCTGGCTGTCATGTATTTGTAATTTGTAATTCTAGAAGGCAAAAGTCAAGGAAACACAGTTGATAAAAACATAAGGCAAGTAGCACACTTGCTTAATTTATTTTTAGAAATTGTATGCACTTTAGGAAAAGGTTCCTCAGAGCCCTTTAGGGGTACCATAGTGGTTCTGCAAAGAATGTGGGCACATGCAGGCTGGTGGCATGCATAACTTTTCTGCCTTTGTACTTTGATGGAATAAATTACGTTCCTTCAAATCATGATAGCAATACTCTCCAATTAACACATATTTCCCTACATGTGAATGCTTCTGTTTTTACCTTGCTTCATGGGCAAAATTCCAGAGAACATTTCTGCCAGCTTCCCTTCCTCTAGCAACTGAGCCACATGTTTTTCTCTCTTAGACAAAACCTTTTAGGGGCCTTTTTTTTTAATAGAGGAAGATAAAGGAAGAAAGAAAAAGGTGTGCTCCAAGTAACCAGAGATTCTTTTCTTTGCTGCCATTTGATTTTGTCATTAAGAGTGCAAAGGAAAAGAACAACTACTCATCACTTAATAAATACAGATCTACAACAAATCCTGCTGCGAAACATCATGTCTTTTCTAAGAAAGAGAAGAACGAGTTTCTCTCAAACCTTTACTTGAATTTGCACAGAACACACTTTCCTACAATTGCCCACATGTCACTGCATCTATTTTTCTTTTTAAATCAGGCATTAAATATGCATCCTGACTCCCACATAGGCGATCCGCAGCACAGCAAAATGACTGTGTATTCAATTATAGGCTAAATAAATATAGCAAACATTAAGGGAAAAAGTTTCAAACGCTATGGTTATCAGGCGCTGTCTCCTGTTCATTATAGAATTAGGTGTTCTATGTTCGTTATCATAGTGGCACACATTAGGTGCCTCTTACAAACCTTTTTTTTTTTATTTATTTTAAAAAAAAAGGATCCTTTTTATCATTAGTAATACTGAGTTAATTTGAAAAACAAAACAAAACCAACAAACCTCTCTAAGGAGCCAGTAGCTGAATTTAGAAAAATGCATGATCACAAGATTTATTTGAGTAAGATAAACCATTCATGAAATAAGATATTTATATAATCTCTTTACTCTTATGAAATTAGGTTAACATTTCTACAAAAAAATGGAATTGCCAAATAGTAAATTGATAACAAAGTTGGAAAAAAAAGTTCCACAGCAGAGGTTTTGGAATAGGCAAATTCTACCAAGATGCATGATCGGTTGGAATACTGGGGGCAGAACTGCTTCATAATAGAAGAATAGTGGAACCTTTCTATTATTACTAGTCTAATTCAGATTTTCAATAATTTGGAAAAGATACTTTTATTTGAAGTCATGTCTATGAGTCTTTGGCAAAGTGTAGTAAAACGGGAAAAGAAAATGTCTGGGGTTAAAATGATACAAATCATGTAAAACACTGTACACTGTAGATACTCCCAGAGCCTGCCATACACCAGGTGTGTAGCAGGTGGTGCTTAAAGTCTTGTGATGTTCATCTCAGCGAACTCAAAAAGCGTAGGAAAATGGATTTCAGTACAGGTGCCAAGGACACCAGAAATGGAATGTATCGATAATACACTCTACAATGTGAGAGCTCAATTGTCATGTCAAACAACTATAACAGAGCGTTAGTGTTACAGATTTATGTTAATATTTAACTATATCGATAACTAGGTGGAAGCTTGTTTTTGCAGGTTTAAAAAGAACAGTTTTAATAAGTCACACGGTAAATACTTAAACACAAAATAGGAATTTAAATTCTACTATTCTCGATGAGTGTAAATTTTGCTAGGCTACTAAAAAAACTTCCTAAACACTCGCTAGAAAAAGTCAATTTGTCATTGGGCTAAGTTATACAGAAAGTATTTCAAACAAATATACCCAATTTGCCTCAATCGTTTTTAGGTTCTCCTTATAAGGCTTTTCAAAGTAGAACTGTAATGCAAATTTAAAATACATCCAGTTTACAAAAATGGTGCCACTTAAGTAGAGCCTATTTTGACATTATAAGAATATGGAGACAAAAATAAATCCAATATTCATTCTTTTGTTCAACAAAAACTTATGAAATACTGATAAGTATTTTCTGATTTTGAGAAAAAAACTTAAATGGATCAATATTTTCTTACTATTTACTTTTATCACTTGGATGCTTTGTAAGCAAAGATTTTTGTTTCATGCATAATATTTAATATAGCACGGTTTGCAGTAGTAATGAGTAAAACCGCAAATGTTCATACATAAGAGAATGGCTGCATAAACGATGGTATGTCTGCTCTATTTTGTTATACAGTTTATTCAGATGAATAGGTATACCTACATCTGCTGATCTGGAGGAAAAAAGCAAATTACAGAATTAAATGTATAGTATTCAAACGCCTTCCATAAAATGTATAAGGGGACACATGCTTTTTATTCACGGAGAAAGGTAGTCCACACTGCTGTGAGTAGTGATTTGTCGGTATCTGAGAAGGTTTTCAGCTTTTTCTTTATTCATGTTTGTGTTATTTTACTTGTTAGAAGTCCATTATTACTTTGGTAAATTTAAAATATTGAATAGGAAAAACGAAAACTAAATATAAGCCAAGAGTAACAAAAAGATTTTGTAAATAAGACTCAGCTTTTCAACCCACGAAGTCCATGCAGGTTTCCAAGAGCTGCGTTCCCACCACCTTTCCTACTCACTGCCTGATAAAGCACAGGGAAGGAAGCATAGCTTTCTCGTGGGCCATTTGGAGATGCCACATCCTCTGTTGTTCTTATGGAGATGTGACTGTACTTGACAAGGAGCCATTATTTGACAGTATGACAGTGCCGTGTGTCATGAACTTCAGTTTTGTTTGCTCTTCAAATATGTGCTTTTTCCTTTAGGAAAATATTCATTTAGATGGACAGGTAGGAGGCATGTGAAAACCGGTATTAGCCTAACACAAAAGACAGAGACACATGCACCAAAAAGTACTCCGAAGTTCTCAGGTAAAACAAGAAAATGGCAGGAGTTGTTCCTCCCTGTTTCACCATGGCTATATAGTAAAAGCATCTGGGGCATCCTCACTGCTTTTAAATACAGCTGTGCTCATACAACTGCTGCTGAGTCCAATGTGATTCAAATTTTCAGCATGCCTGATTTACCATATCTGATTGTGTAAGCAGCTGGGATACAAAAAATAACGTGCCTGGCATATGCTTAGCAGTCACAAGGAAGTGGTAGAAAATCAGCCTGTGACCCACTTATAATTTTGGTGACATATGACTCTGTTGTTGCGAACTTAGCTGTGCACATGGCCCTGGGGTGAGCTGCCAGTCTCATTGCTCTACTAACAGCCCACACAAATCTCCGCATACCCCACGTCACTTGTCCAGACCTCCAAAAAATTCCACACTTGACCTGGCCAGTCACAGAAAGCTCATTGGAAATACACATCTAGGCCTTTCTCTTGGCAAATCTCATGAGACAAAATCTCATGTAGACAGGGGGCAATACATCATTAGGAATTCTGGGAAGTCAGGTCACGGCTGTCCTTTATTAGCAAACACACGATCAGACAAGGAATTGACTGGACAACCACTAGTGTGATTTTCAGGACAACGGCTGGCATGAAGGCCTTAAGCAAAACAACAAACTGCATAATGTTTTCTTTTCCCACTTCATGTCTTTTACCTTCTCTACACTTTCACACCCTTTTCGATTCAACATGTTTTACTTACTTTATTTAAGTCTAGGACAGCACTGCTTATAAAATGCAACTCTATTTTAAAACAAATAATTGGGATTTCTGATTTTAGGATAATAAAGTGCAAAAACAAAAATCTTATGACTATTGAAATAGGGCGTGTCTATTTTCTTGGCAGTGTAGTGTAATGGGGTTCAGGCTTGGGTTCTGGAATCAACCTGAATAGGTTCAAATCCAGGTTCCATCACTTTTACCTTGAATAAGTTACTGCAACTATCTATGTCCGGGTTTTCTTCACTATGAAATAAAATAATAGTGCTCTTACAGGAATCATTATGAAGAGTGAATGATTTTATATTTGTGGAAAGCTTACAACAATGTCTGGCATAGTAAGTGCTGAACAAGTGATAGCTATTATTCTTGCTTGTCATTGCTCACAAAATTCCTTTTCTCTCTCCCGTAATCTATTCTTGTAAGAATGGCTATTTCACTGTGTTAATCAACACGTAGCTAGAAATCAAATTATCTGCACAAGTTGATATCTGGTTTAACTTTCCCTGAGGCACTGATATTTAAAGAACTTATAGTGTGATTATTTCCCTGACTATCACTTACTGCTTGAGGACTAAAATATAAGGGCTACCTTTTATAAAATGTAAAATGGTCAGTTCTGAATTAATAAGACAGAGTATAGTGGCTTGATACAAGAAAAATAGACAAAAATCAATAGCATTCCTATATACCAATAAGAAGGAAATATATGCTATAACTTAAAAATTATACTCACAATTGCCACAAAATACTAACTACGTAGGAAAAACTAGTTTAAAAACTTACAATAAAACTTGAGTAACTGGTAAGAAACAGTGTTTTTGTAATTGAAGTTTTAATATTACAAAGATGCCAATTCCCTGAAAGTATACTCTGGAATAAACAGAAGAGAAAGGGAGCCTATTTTTACTCAATTTTAAAACAGAATAGAAATGCAGTAAGGAGGATAATGGGTTCCTGGGATGGAAGAAGATAAGTGTTTGAGACAGAAGAATCTGTAGAGAAAATAAAATATATATGAGAATTGAACATGAGATAAAGGTGGCATTGTCAAAGAGTGAAAGTATGAATTATTCATTAGATGTATTGGGGAAAATAACCATGTGGGGGAAAAAAAGTTATATCTTTATGTTACAACTTACAGCAAAATATCTCCAAATGAATTAAAGGTTGGACTTATAAAAAGTAAAACCACAAAATATCAGTAGGTAGTAGAAATGTTCGTATAACCCTACATTAAAAAATTATGACTCTAAAACCAGAAATTACATATACTCACCTTAAAAACAATTAAAAGATGAACAGGGAATTCACAAAGTAAAAAATACAAATGACTGGAATGTTTAATCTCACTAGTAATCATAAGAGCTTTTTTGCTGACCATATTTGCAATGCTGCTAAAATGAAAACATTTGTGAACGAAAGCTACTACGGGGAAGACTTTCTGTAATCTCTATCACCTGGGAGCTCATCTGAGGTCTGCAGAGCAGCTGCAAGGTCGTTTCTTCAGAAGAGCTTTTCCTGACCACTGAAACTAGTTATGTCCCAGTTACAGCCCTTCAGGGTCCCTGATATTCTGCCTTCTTTGCAGCTTCACAACTGTGATGTGGAATCATCTGTATAATGATTCATCGTGAGCCCACCTCCTCCATTAGACTGGAATGACTATGGCCACTCCTGACTGTTGTTGGTGCAGTGCCTGAAACAGTGCAGGAGTGCAGGCATTTATTATTTGCTGTGTCCTGCTAGTGACTTGCACAGAGGTAAGCAATAAAACCTCCATGGGGTCCCTGCTGCCCACAGGTGACATCGAGTCTAAACACCTCAGCATGGCATACAGTGAACTTCCCAATTCACTCCCAATTCAACTTTCCAGCCTCATCCCTAGGCACTCCCAAACACTGGGTCTTTGACTAGCCACACTAAATTTATTCCCCTTGAGCCTGTGCCTTTCAATGAGTTATTTCTTTGACCAAGAAAACCATTTACCTTTCCCTGTCTAGAAACCACTTTTGAAATCTAGCTCGTAACAACAGCACAGCCTGACTGCAAGAACCCGAGTGAGTGATGGGCTGCCTCTACGCGCACCCCAAAGCAGCTGACGTGAATTTCCCTTGGAGGATTTCTCATGTTCTAGTGGTGTCACTATCTGTGAACACACTTTTCTCTTCTACTAGATTAAGAGCTCCTTGAAGGCAGCAGCTATTTCTTTTATTCTATGGACCTTGGCTCTCAGCAAAGCATCTGACACACAACAGTTGGTCAGAAAAATGAACCAATTATTTAGATACTGATTCTAACACATCAGAGATCATAGAAATGAAACCCTTGGCATATAAGAAAATTGTACATTTTGCATTCAGACCTCACTTGACAGAGAGGAAAATGTTGGTGGGGGTTCATTTTCAAACACTCGGAAAAAGGGGCAGGAGAGTGATTGTGTGTGAGAATGTCCAGGAGTTGTGGGTCTGCACAGTTGTTGGAGTGAAAGGCTCGTGAGGATTAGACCAAGGCACTTGGTGTCCTGTGTTGTGTGACAAGGGAAATAACAGGTGTTAGCAACAACTACACTTGTCACACGTATGTTACAATGTCTAAGCTAACCACTAAAACAACAGAAAAAGAATGTACAGAAGAAAAAAGGTGGAATGAGGTAAAAAACCTTACAATCTCAAAGGATACAAGAGAGCAGGAAAAAAAAAAGAAACATAGGAAAGACAAGAGAAATAGAAATACAAATATGGTAGAAATAAATAAACATGTAAAATACTAACAGTAAGCATCGTGGCTTAAATGCTCCCAAATGCTCCAGCTGAAACACCAAGTTTTCCAGACAGGATTATGAATCAATAAATCTGGCTCTGTGAAGTTTTCGAAGATCCACTTTAACCTCGACAAAAGTTGAAAAGAAAAAGATGCATCATGTGACTACTAATCAAAAAAGAAGTCTAATTAGTAGCTTCCAACAGAACAGACTTTTAGACAAAAAGCATTCCAGATAAAGTTCACTTCAGATTGATAAAAAGTTCAATTTGCTAGCAACATATAAGAATTCGATACATAGTTGTATCTAACAATAGATTTAAACTATTAAAAAGCAAAGAAAAAAAGAAAAAAATCACACTTGTAGTAAAAAACTTCAATACATCTTTCTCAGTATCAGTAAACGTCTGACAAATTAGTGACGATACAGATACTGGAACACACAATTAATAAGCTTAGTCGATGGAAGTTCACATGGAACATTTACACAAGGGCTCACTGCTGTTCCAAAAGGCAAGCTACAACAAATTTCAAAGAATTGGTTCATAGAGTTGTCTTCTCTGACCACAGTGCAATTGCACTGTGGTGCAATTAGAATAAAAATTAGATTATAAATTAGATTATAGATTAAAAATAAGGAGGAAAAAATTTTTAAAATCCCCACCAACATCAGGAAATATAAGGACAATTTAAAATATCTTGAGACTAAAGAGAAAATCAAATGGAAATCAGAAGGTATTTAGATAAAGGATGACAAAAATTCTCAAATATAAAAACTTAAAGGATGCAGCTAAGACATTATTAGAGGAAAAATCAGGACCTCCAGTGTTAGTGCCTATATAAGAAAAGAAATTAATTGATTAAGCATTCAACTTAAGTTCGAAAAAATAAGAGTAAACAAAAAAGTAAAAGGCAGAAAATAAATCATAAGAGTAGAAATTATTAGACATAAAACAAAGATATAATAGGAAAGATCAATAAACCTAAAAGCTGTCATTTTGAAAGACAACAAACCATTCTCAAGAAATAGGAGAGACAGTGCAGAGGAAGAATATGAGGAGTGCAAAGGGACGTCACAACTCCATCGGCTCTGAGGCATGCACCGAAGACGCCTCCGCGAAGGCGGCACGCAGGTCCCGCTCACACAACATGCTTCTCTCAGTGTTTGCTTTCACCGCTGCTTGTTTGGATCCAGGACTATTTTAATTTAGATTCAACAAACAGAAATCCTTCTAAAAAGTCAGCACCATCGTCCAATGAAGAATCGAAGCTCCTATAAACCCACTGTTCACTTTAGTCTCCTCAAACATACATTTCCAAGTCAAAGGTTTGTTGTGGGCTTCCCAGACATGACCAGCAAGGGTTCTCATGTGATAAGCTGGGCAGTATCCCAGAAGTGTGGGGATTTGATTTCTTAAGTTTCCAACTTATTCAAGAATACCCATTTAGAGTGTGTATGATAAGAAAGCAGTTCTAAGTATAAGTTGGGGGGAAAATACATGTTTTAAGGTTTCAGAGTGAGGAGACAAGAATTTAAGTATAAATTCTGTTTTCTGTAGCTGAAATGTGAATGCATAATTACATTTAAATAAGTAAATAAAATGTAATAACCTCAGGAAAAAAATAAGGCAGTCAATATCTAGGTTTTCAATCTCAATAAACATGAATTTTCTGAAGAGCATATTTTGTGTGTGTGTGTGTGTGTGTGTATATATATATATAAATCTCTCAAAAAAAAAAAAAAAAAAAACTAAAACTCTGCATTGAATGAAAATATGCCAGCTAAGTTTGGAACAGGGTCTGGGCTGAATCAGATTGTTCATTGACTTCAACATAAACCCTTGACCAAACAATAGCTCTAGAGAGAGAAAAAAAAAAAGGCAAGTTCTTTTGTTTTAGACCAGAAATGCAACAGAAACAAAATATAATAAAAAATGAAAATTCAGGTAGAGGAATTATGCATTTCATACTGAATAATTATTTCTGTACTGGCCGTAAATCCTCTCTGGTAAGCTGTGCATCTCAAACTCATCGAACTGCCAAGGGGTAAACGCAGCTCCATCCATCAAGCAGCCACTTGACAAATACATTCCATAATAGAAGTTTATTTTTATGGGAGGCTGAATCAAGGACTTTCCCATGCATACAAAAACTTGTCAAAATTATTTATGAGTCTTGCTGAGACACACAATATGTCATATCAAACTCCTATTTTCCTTCCAAGCACAGACTGTCAATATCTCTGCTACTATCAATAATGTGGAACACCACTGATAGAGGCCCTCAGGAGCTTGAGGTCATTTGCCCATCCCAGTGCTGCCAAAAGCCATCTCTTAACTGCGGTGTGGCCGAGGAGAGGCGCATTTACCACCCTGGTGAGGTGTAGTTAAGGAAAGCACTTGGGACTGCTTTCAAAGACTTTGCAACATAAAGTAAAATGGAAACACATGCTTGAAAAATTACGGTTGATGACGGCTTGAAGTAAAACAAAAATAACAGAAGATATTTCATCTTTCATTTTGCACACCAAGTATTAGTTCAGTGTGATAAAACAAACATTGGAAAATCAGGAAGACAGCCCATTCCTGGTGAAATTCCAATTCTGAACGAGGAGTCTGATGGGATGAATGGACAGGACGAGGTGGCTCTTGCTTGATGGAGGCTAAGAGAACTTGGCCACGTGCACCCAATGCCGCTCTCATTTTATCCCCCAGGAAGCACCGGCGTCAGCGCATCAACAACACAGTTCTTCCCCTTCAGTGGCGGGGGCCTGTCCCGCTCTGGCTTGTCACTCCCCTAAGAGTGCTTACCTGCTCCCTGAGAATCAGAGAAGTGGTGAATGACCCTTGTGACAATTTATAGAAATGGGAAAATGTATTATATTATTTTTCAGCTTTGTGGGCACTGGAATCCAGTCTCCTATCCCAAATTGGCCCCAAGAATGCATTACATACCGCAAAAGCCAAGTGTGTCCTAGAGATGCTCTTATTCTCTGAAGAAGTGTTTTCTCACTCCCACCTAACACTGGTGCCAGGATGCACGCCACGGAGAGGCCATGGTGACGAGCGGAGCGGGAGAGCATCGGTGAGGCCAGGCACTGGAGGCCCACACTGAAGTGGTGGTGGATAAGACGGCGAGAAAGAGGGTTGGTTCAACTTTTAGTTTCTCAACACAAATAGAAATGCATACTTGTGAAATCCGCTTTAGGACTTCATGGCCTTTGGGGACAGGGGGAGATAAGCAGCTGCCAGCATTCTTGCGGGTCCCCAGGGTACCATTTGCTGCCACTTGCTTACATGTAAAGGACCAGCAAGAGCTGGAATAGTGTGTACGTGCCTGTAGAAGGTTCTACCTCTGGTCCCTTTCCCTTTGTCAGCCAATGACTTGACAATGTTCGTGTCTCCGTATCACGTGTTAACAAGGATTTGATTCTACCAAGTAACATGTAATACAGAAAACACAGTATCTGTATTTAGAGTGAACAGTACACAGTGAGGGGTCAAGCAATTTGCCTGTCTTGTTATATTAGAAATGTATTATGTTACCTCCTGAACATGCTTTACATTCACTGATCTTGATGCAGAAAAGTTTGTTGTCCTAGAATGCTTAAATTAAACTTAAAAAAAAAGGGTTAAATGAGAAAGAAGTCTACTTTTTTAAATGCAGCAACATGACAAGGAATAACAAGATAGGGAAGAAGGGGAAGAAAGAAGGGACTCCCCCAAAGAATTCATTTCTCTGATCTTTCCCCAATTTTTTTTTGAAACAAATCATAAACCTTCTGCAGAATTCTATCCAGGGCTACAAGAACTCGTCCAAGGGTTGTACATGATTCCCATCCATTAATAATATAAAAATAGCCTCCTTGAAGGAAAGAGGGCAATAGAGCTATTTAGCAAATGCTGAGTATGGGCCAAAGCTGTCAAACAAACTGAGTCACAGTGGTACATGTGGGTAGGAAGGGACATTGTAACTCCAAAATAGTGTTTAAGAGCTCCTTGAAGGCAGCAGCTATTTCTTTTATTCTATGGACCTTGGCTCCTGAGCAGAGCATCTGACACACAACAGTTGGTCAGAAAAATGAACCAATTATTTAGATACGGATTCTAACACATCAGAGATCATAGAAATGAAACACTTTGCATATAAGAAAGTTGTACATTTTGCATTCAGACCTCACTTGACAGAGAGGAAAATGTTGGTGGGGGTTCATTTTCAAATACTAGGAAAAAGGAGGAGGAGAGTGATTGTGTGTGAGAATGTCCAGGAGTTGTGGGTCTGCACAGTTGTTGGAGCGAAAGGCTCGTGAGGATTAGATTAAGGCCCATTTTGGACTGGATGACTGGCATAGGGGGTGTCCTGTGCATTGCAGAATGTTCAGCAGTACATGGCCTCTACCTGCCAAATGCCAGTAGCATCCTCTCCCAAAACTGCCTTCGCCCAAGGTGGGCCAACACAAAATGTCCCCAAATATTGCCAAATATTCATGGGGACAGAATCTCCTCCAGGTGAGAGCCACTTGTCTAATCACAGATTCCATACACAACCTGCCATAGTTCAATTTCTATTCTGTACTCCATCTTCACAAAATACGCTTGCAAAACTCTGAATTCTCTGTTGCGACTGCTAATGTCTGGGTATAGTTTATTTAGGCAAGTAGGAGCAATAACATTAAATATGGTTACTGATAAACTACAGCACACCGGTTCAGTTTGAATTTCAGATAAGCAACAAATAACACAATATTGGGACATATTTATACTTAAAAATCCTTTGTTGTTTATCTGAAATTCAAGTTGAACTGGGCATCATGTACTTTTATCTGCTAAATCTGATGACTCTACATTAAAGGGTCCAAAAATCCAGATCTCTCCTGATTTTCACATGCGAATTGACAGAAAACCAGGATTGGAGATATCTGGCATTTCAGACGACTTTTGAGGAATGATTCTATCATGTGTGCTGTGTTGAATGCATTCCGTTTCCTTTTGCTGTATTCCTATTGTTCTGTGTTTAATTCTCATTGCACTTCACTACTCTTCAGTACCTTAAAAACTGGCATTTTTCTTTTTCACTTAACCTAAAAATGTGCTCCTCCCTATTGTCTAATAATGGTTTGTGATTATAAAAATTACAGAGAAAGGTCTTCGCCCCTTAACAGGAATACTTTATCATGGAACTTTCTGGCTCAAAATTAATAAAACCTTAGTTTTCAGTCCAATGCCGAGTTAGAAGCATTTCATAATACGTCATTCTACTTATAATATTATTTGTCCCATTTACTAATTTATCCAACCCATGCTGATCCTTTCTATGTTGAACTCCTATTGTCATAATTGGCACTTCCAAGAAATCTATCTTCCCCACCCATTTTCCCCTTTCTGTGCTAGGAACCCTGCCAGGCACTGGAGAAATAAACATGCTGAGGCTGGGCTCCAGCCCTTAACTCTCAGATTCTGGTGGTTCAGACTCAGACATCATGTGATAGGCACTGATATGTCTGAACAGTAATGACCAATTTCTGACAGGAGCCCCCGAAAAGAATTCTAGAAATGAATGATAAATCATACGGTGAGGAGGGTGCAGGGAAATGGGATCTGTGAGGATATTTTACTGCACTATGTCAAAGGCTGTCCACGCCCTCAATTTGACGTTGATGACATTGTTTTGATTGCTATAATCATTCTCCAAGCATTTGATACACATATGTATGATCTTTCCAGGCAAAGCACAATTAGTTCATCCTTGTTTATATTCCACAATGCTCTTAGTATAAGGTTAAGCACATAGGCAGGTAAATGTTAATAGTGAATACAATAATATTTGCACTAATATGTAAAAATTATGCAGAAAAAAGAGTAATGATGAAAGACTAAAAATATATGTCTTTTATCTTAAAACTTAAACAAGATAGCTATTTTTTAGCATAGTTATTGCTTTAGCCACCTGAAGAGATGCCGTATTTATCACCAAGGAAAAAGTTTTCTAATGTCAACTTTGACATATGTATTTCAGAGGATCACGCTGGTCTCACTACTAGGCTGATGACGTTTGAGGAGTGCCAAGAAAGAGATCACACCCTGGCTGAGATGACCATTTCAGCCTTAGTAACAGAATCAACTGTGACAGCTGAATAACATTAACTCTTTGCAATTATAACATTAATATATTTACAAATTACAAAACACTTTCACAACCGTGTTTTATGTCTCAAAAGAACCTTCTGAGCTAGGACTACAACATATCATTTAAAAATTAATTCATATTGAATAGATAATACATTCAACTGGTTCAAAACTCAAAAGGTACAAATGAGCATCCAGTATAACCATCTCTCTCCAGCTCACGTCCCCTGACACTGGGTTTCCCTGTCCAGAGCAAACCTGTCATATGGGTTTCCTGTGGACCCTCCCACAGATATTTTATGGAAATAAAAGCAGATACATTTCTGTGAACTCTTTCCTTGTAATACAAATCCACAGAACCCAGAGTTCTTTACATTGCCTTTTCTGCTCACTTAAATATATCCGGTATAATCCATAAAGAACTTTCTTATTCTTTTCTAAGACTGCATAACATTCTATTTATGTTATCTCAGGGAAGTCACAAACTATTACGTTAGCCACTGGCTGTTCAGGTTCACGCCCTCAGACTTAGGTTACTTTATTTCCTGTAACACATCGCGTCAAAATATCACTGAAAATTAAAGTCGCAAAATAATTAAAGTGACAATGCTGAAATGCAATCATCTTGGAATTGATCAGGCCAATTCCTTCAGGAATGGAAGGATAATAAAAATTTGAGTCACTTTCCTAAAGTGACTCAAATTCATATCAATTTATTCTTTTTGTGGGCATCGAAGTATAAGAATCATTCTTTTATGTTATCAGCAATCTTCATGAGATTTGAGTTCACTGTTACTCTTTAATACAATGACTCAAAAATAAGAAATTGATAAGCTGGGATATTTGGGAGCAATATTCCTATATTCCTGGAGTAGACTCTAAATACTTATTTTTCCTCAGAAATATGTTCTGCAATATGGCCATGGTAGTAACAAAAAGATGTCCAAAGAGTTAAGCTAGGGGAAAACAGACACTAAGAGCAGTCTGCATAAATAAACCTACAACTTTCAAACAAACTACTTAAGTTTTACCTTTGTTAATTGAAAAAATATTTACATCAACAGAGAAGTAATGACCTAAGTATAATATATGTGAAAGGAAGAAAGAATGTTATGGAAAAATGGATTAGAGGAGAACACGGACAGCTATTTTGACTCAGCAAGGGCCTCTAGTGATAGGACAGAGGGCCTTCCCACGTTGAAGCAGGCAAGAGCCTACAGAGAGCCTGGGAAGGATGGGGCTAGGCAAAGAAGACATTCATTTAATTCATTTGGTGTTTTGCTTTGCCCTTCACTGAGCTAAGCTGAGTACACTAAAGAAAAAGGAATGAAAACTCTCTCTGCCTCAGGGAATTAAATCTTACTGACAAGAAACACCATTCCATGAAAAAAAGGATTCTTAAATCTGCAGCTAAAGGCCTGTGTTCAAGTTCCAGCTCTGCCCAGATGAGTGGTGAGTCTGTGGGTGCAACGGTCCCACTGGCAGCTGACACCGGGCTCATCTTGGAGATGAAGAACGTCACTTGCAAATTTCACAGGTACTGCAAAGGTTACAGAAGATCATGAATGTGAGAGTCATCTCTACGCAAGATCCAAGGGTTAGGCATCGGGACTCCAGAAAATAAGCGGACAACAACAGAGCAATGTGATCAATTTAAGATTGAGTAGAAAAAGTACTTAAAAAAGAAATGGCTAGTATTGTGGCTCATAAAGAGCATTTTTCATTTTTAGACAACTAGGTAAGCAGAGGTAGAGGTAAAGAAAGTGATTTTGCAGGAAGGAGATGAGCAAGTTCAATCCACTTTTCACCGTGAAACAAATGCTTACAATCCTAGCCTTCATAGCTCTTAGAGAGAAGAAAATGGCCAAAGCTGTCTGGTCATTTTCTAATGAGTCTGAAAGAAACAGCTTCGTCCCAGACATTCCAAAGTGTGGAGGGGTCACTGTGCAGTTGACCTGGATGGTCAGAACTACTCCCTGGACTCATGGGTCCACGGACACAGAAAGGGGTCAAGGACAAAAATCTCAAACATACACATTCACGGTCTTATTTTTTTTTCACTTAAGTTTTTGTCATTTCTGTTTTTTCAAGAGGCTGTATTCTGCCTCTGAAATGGGGCTCGGCAAACATTTCCCTTTTCCTCTCGCTGGGCCCAGTAACGTCGTCAGGAGAGCTGCCGGGCAGGTGCTAACTGCAGAGCTGCTGGCGGCCCCTCCTCATGAAGCCCTTACAAGGATTGAACCTGATCATTCACGGAACTGTTGAGTTGATGGGATTCGTGTAGCTGGTTATAAATTGATAATCTAAATTAATTCATTCAAGCAGAAATCGATTTTGTAACTCCTTGAGAGCTTGTAATAATGCTTACCTCCCACTGCTAGCTGCATTCTCTGTTTCATAAAGCTGGTCGGGAACAGCTGGATTCAGGTGACCTGCTAGCTCATTAAATCTGTTACACATGCCTTCTGGTAAATGATATTAAGCTGGAATGTCCTAACGTTGATTTTTTTTCTTTAATTTAATGACAGAAATAACCTAATTTGTAACACAAAATAACAATCTCCTTGGATTACTTTGCTTGTTAAAATATTTTATGCATTTTTCATTTACACAAAGGTAATGGAAAAACACTTAAACTATCTGTTATTTAAACCACAAGAGATACGTTACTGAAAGTCTGATAGCTACAAAAATGATTGTGTCTTCATAGTCTTTACTTTATATCTGTAATAAAAGGCAGACAATTCAATTCATTGGTTAGTAAATAAAGTAGGATAGTTTTTATTTTATTTTCTCTGCCTTGCAAGAACTAAAATCAGATTGCTTTTTAAATTCATTTAGAAACAGCGCTCATTACTTTCCTTTCTTCTTTCTAATCTAAAATGTCTAATGTCCATTTGGAACCTCACATTTTCTTCATCAGCAGAAGTTGTAACCTAATTCTACATCCCATATTCGAAGAATCACTTTCTGAGCTGTTCTCTGCCTGTGCACAAAGGTTGAATCACAAAATCAGAGCCCTGCCTTTTGATTAAACACTATTGCCAGGCACCTCCTGACTTCATTTCCTTTTTCTAAATCAATTTTAAAATAAAAACACATCCAGAATGCCTAAGTAACATGGTTAAAATATGTCCTAAGACTCCAAGTAGCCAATCGTTTTTATTGCCATGATAAATGATAAGCGTTTCTCAAATCAAGGAAGGTGACTAACTGAAACCCCAAACTGTCCACCTCAAATGTTCTTCGCATTTACACAGGAGGCCAGAATCATCATTTTATAGCCTCAAAAGCCCCTGCTGTTAAAAACTAAGAAAATGCTTGTGGGATTTGCCTTACGGAAACTGCATTCTCTGTTTTATAAAGTCCTGCCTCTGTTTTCAACAGGCTGATTAACATAAAATCACATTATTCGATTTGTAAACATTTTAATACTGAACATTATTTGTTTAGTATTAAAACTGAACTAAAGTAGTTTTCTAGATATGATCCCTGAGCTGAATTTATCATGTATTTCAAAAAAATTTACTTTAAAAGGTTTAAAGACCATATATTCACATCACAGTGGTTAAAACCAAATTTTAATATATTAAGAATAAATGGCCTTATAATCCCAATCTTAACAATTCTAAAAATTCAAAGTAAAAATAACACAACCACTCACTCTAAATGCACATAGATTTCTCTGATCTAACACAAAGTTGTCTAAGGAAAAAAGCAAAGCAGAAATCCGTCAGCAGCTCTTAAACAAGAAATGGCCTCAGAGCACAGCTGAGTGAACTGTCCAGAAAAAGGTGGAGGAAAGGCACAGCATCGTCACCCTGCCTTCTGCCTCTCCCACCAAAGCCTCTTCTGAACAATTTCATGAAAACAGATGAAGACTTCATTGATAATAATCTAGGAAACACAGAAAGAAAACAGAAATACAGCATATGCCTAGTGAGATAGAGCTGACCCACAGCCACACACAGCGCGATCAGCAAAATCGTTTAGGAGGTGAATAAAATAGTATTTTCTGTGAGGATCAGTGTTAGGGTTTCTTTGATAGCCTAATGCTTTTTCTAGAAGCTGCCCACTTCACAACTGGTCCACCCAAACTGCAACCCAGTGCAGGATCAAATCGCCCTTGGCTGGGTCACGGCAGGAGCCTCTGAACCCGTTTTCTGGCTGCCCCTTGTGTGACCCTCTGGCCACTCTCCACAGGGCATCCAGAATGCTGTTTACCCCAGACGTGGCCTCCGTAGCCCTCAGGTGCCATGGCTCCTGATACACTCAAATCGTCCAAGCCAGGCCCCGCCTTCCACACTGCTCCCTGCAGTCACGTAGATCCAGATCCACTGTCCTTTCAATTCTATGAATTTGCAAATACAAGTCAACCTCCAATACATATTCAATTAGCAACATATTCAGGATGTGAGTCATTTCGGGGTGTCAAACTGGTTTTTCACACAGGAAGTCAGAGAAAGAATATACAGACATCGAGTAAAGATTTCTAGCCTGCTTAAAACGAGTACAGCTGCAGAACCACGCTTGTCACTTCTGTAACATTTGGATACCATTTTGTCTCCTGGAAATTGCATTGCTCTTATGTCGAGACAGTGGATCCATCAGTCACAATCCTCCCCCACAGCTCATCCGTTGTACAAAAAAAAAAAAAAATCTGAACTTTGTCTTCAAACTCACTCCCAGAATTTTGCCCACACTGTGCTGTGGCTGTTCACTGCCTGTGAGTGTCCTCGGTCAGAATTCCTCCCGGCTCTTTCCGTCATCTTTCTTCCTGTTAATGGGTCCTGAATGCCACTGCCATTTTCTGCCTATGGTTTCCTGGTCATAGGACACGTGTCCAAAGTGAATTGTGCTGTAATACTCCCAACCGTTTGAGAAACTAAACACTAGCCCTGCTCTTTGCGCAGACGGACACACTCCAGCAGGGACAGTCCACATTTAGGGTCTAACTGCCTCCCCTTCTGTCACGCCCACTGGCCTCCTTGCTGAACATCTGCTTCAAACTAGGATGCAGACTTTCCAGACACAATTTCCCTGGAAACGTTCATTTTATTGGCTCTTCTCAGTTTTTTCCTCACAGTAAATTTGCATGCTTTTCAGCAAACAGTCCTTTGACACAACCTGGATCTTGATCTTATTTTTTTAACTTTTTAAGAAGAAGTGATGTCAAATTTACAAGTTGCAAGGATGTCAAAAAGGACTCTTATACCTTTACCTCATTATAAATGTTTTACAACATTTATCTACTCTTTCTATATAAACACATATTATTTTTTCCTTTATGAACCATTTGGGAGTAAGTTGCAGAACTAATGCTCTTTTACCCATGAACACTTGTGAGCTTCCTAGGAACAAGGGCTTTCTCTTACACAGTCACAGAATAATGCACAAAGCCATGGGATTTAAAAACGATACAGTGATATTCTCCAATCTACAGACCTTATTCAAATTTCATTAGATGTTCCAATAATGTCCTTTATGGCAAAATAGATAAAAGAAGAAGAAATTCTGGCTGTGGCGTGTCTGTTAACCTCCTTTATCCTGAACGGTGCACCAACAGTCTGTATCTCTCATGCTTCCGTCATTTATTAAAATATAGGCCAATCACGCAGGAGAATGTTCCGAAATGTGAGTTTACCTGATTCAAATCGTTTTTCTGCATCTTAAATTACAAAGCACTTTTCCATATCCTATACCCAAAGTATCGTTCACCATTTGAACCATTTAAAGCCCAGCCCTCAATATAGTTTTCTGAAGAGCTTTCCTTAGATTAGGGAACACTGTATTACTTAATTGCTGCATTTTTTTTGTTGTTGTTTCTTAACACTTTAGCATCAAGCATTTTTTAAAACCAACCTTACTGACGTGTAATTTGTAGTCAGTTAATCGAACACTCAAGTGCACGGCTCAATGAGTTCTGACACATCTATGCATCCTTGTAACCACCACCACAAATAAGATATAGAATAATTTCATTATCCCCAAAGTTTTCCTCAGGTCTCCTGTCCCAGGCCCAGGAAGGCACAGCTCTGGCTTACATCCCTATAGATGAGAACTGCCTGTTATAGCTCTGAGAATGAGTGCAACTGCAGAATGCACTCTTCTGTGTCTGTGCTTTGACTTAGCATGTGTTTGGGATTTATCCGTATTGGAGAGCATCTGTAGTTCCTTCACTTATTATTCCTGACCAATATTCCATTTTATGGATGAGCTGTCCATTCATCTGCTGCTGATGGGCACTGGGGTTATTTTTAGCATTTGACTCTTATGAATAAAGCTATTATAAACATTCATGTATAAATCTTTGCATGAACATATCTTTTGCTTTTATTCCTTTTGGGTAAATTCCTAGGAGTGGAATTGTTGGGTCATATGGTAAGTAAATACATGTTTAATTTTACAGGAAATTGCTAAACTGTTTTCCAAATTGGCTGTACCATTTTTACATCACTACCAGCAATGCCTGGCAATTCTAGATGCTCCTCCATGTCCTCACTCATGTCTGGCATTCCTAAGTCTTTTTAATTTCAGTCACCTTAGTGGGTGTACAGTGGCATGTCATTATAGTTTTAATTTGCACTTTCCTCAAAACTGGCAATGTTTAGCATCATTTAACGTGCTTTTGGCTGCTTAAATATCTTTTCTTAATTTTTATTTGAATCTTTATCTTCTTAAAACTGAAGTGTAGGCTATACTTTGGGTATTCTGGATTGGAGTCCTTTGTCAGACATATGTATATAGGCTACACTCTGGGTATTCTGGGTTGGAGTCCTTTGTCAGACATATGTATAGCAAATATTTTCTCCTCGTCTGCAGCTTGACTTTCAATTTTTGTTGAACGGACTCTTTTGAAGAGTAGAAGGTATCAATTTTGATCAAGATCAAATCATGTTTCCTTTTATGATTTGTACATTTGTATCCTAGCTAAGAAATTGTGGTCTACACCAAGGTCAGAAGGTTTCTTCCATGTTTTTGTTAATTAGATTTATAGTCTTAGCTTTTACATTTACTTGTAGAATCCATTTTAAGTTAACATTTGTGAAGAGCATGAGGTAAGCACCATGGTTCATATTTTTGTTTTTTCCCCATATGGATATCCAAGTAGTCCAGCATTATTTGTTGAAAAGACTATCCTTTCTCCTTTGGTACTATTATGGAAAATAAACTAAGCACATAGGTATAAGTTTATTTCTATCTCTGCATCTAAAGCACGTTGTTTTGATTACTGTAGCTTCACAGTAAGCCTTGAAATCAGGTAGCCTTCCACATTTTGTTCATTTTCAAAACTGTTTTCACTATTCTAGATCATTTGCTCCGGCATATATATTTTAGAATATAAATTATGACAGAAATTCTGCAGAATTTTTATTGGAATTGTGTTGGACCTGTAGATCAACTTGAGGAATTCAGTCAGTGTCTAGCTTGTGGATAAATTTATCCCTAGAGGTAACACATTTTAGTGCTATAATAAATTTTATTTTTAAAATTTCATTTCCAATTGTTCATTGCTAGTACAAACATAACTGAATTTTGTATATTGTCTTCCTATGGTGAAATTTAGTTAATTCACTTACTAGTTTTACAAACTTACTTATAAATTCCTTACAATAAAATGTAAATACATAATTTTCTTTTTATTTTTCCTTTCCAATCTGTATCTCTGGGTTTATAGGTTTCATCAACATTGAACAATTTTCTGCAATTATTTCCTCAAACATTTTTTTCCCTGCCCCTTCCTTTCTCTCTTTTCCTTGGAGGACTCTGAGAACATATGTGAGGCTGCAAATACTGTCTCCATTCTTTCTTGGCACATGCCTGGTCTTTACCTCTTTGGAGGCTTCTGACAGTTTTTTGTGCTCTATCTTCAAGTTTGCTATTGCTTTTTTTTTTTTTTTTTTTTTTTAAACAGCATATAGTATCCTGTTAAGACAATCCAGTGAATTTTTCATTTCATATATTTTCAGTTTTAGGAGCTCCATTGGTTTTTAAAAAATATTTTCCATTTCTCTTCACATTTTGTTCATATTTTTCAATTCCTCTAGCATATTAAGTTTTTAAAGTTCTTATATGTTAATTCTGCCACCTTTATCCTATGCAATCTATTTCTATTTACTAATTTTCCTCCTGATTATAGGTCACATCTTGCAACTTCTCTGAGTGTCTGGCTACTTTTTATTGAATGACAGACATAGTAATGTTATACAGTTGGATGTTCAAGTTTTTCTGTCCTCACTTCGGAGTGTTGACGTTTGTGGCGACAGGTAGTTACACTTACTTGAGGATCAGCATGGCTCTTCTGAGGCTTGTTTTTAAGCTTTGTTGGGAGAGAGCTGGAGTAGCCCTAGATAAATGCATGAGCCTCTGAATTCCCTATGGAATGTCCAGGAAAGTCAATGAGTTCTTTCTATTCTACCTGGCAGGAACTTGAATGACTCCCAGCCCTGTGCGGGGTGTGGGGCTGACAGTTCCCCAGCAGTTATTCTTTGTCTGCCTGCCTGGATTTTTCACTCATGCACGTATAGATTAGTATTCAGCAAAAGCCACCAGAAAAGCCCAGGCAGATTTCTGGAGCTCTTTATCTCACAGCTCCTTCCTTCCACTTAGGTTCCCTGCTGTGCAGACCCAGCCACTTGGTCTCCCGACCCTCAGCCAAGTGAGCCTGCCAGGCGAGGACACTGCCTCCAGAAAGAGAGCTACGTGGCTGGCTGCGGGGCTCGCTATGTTTCTCTTCTCCTAGGGAACACAGACCTGCGCTACCACTGTCCGATGGCCAGAAACAGTTGCTTTATATAGTTCATCTAATTTTCTAGTTTTTTTTTTTTTTTTTTTGGTGGGAGGCCAAGTCCTGAGGGCAGAGGAGGATGTTGTCTTTTTCCACTAATCTTCCCTTATTTATGTAAACATTTTACCCATGACCATGGACCATGTTTTATTTATTTATTTTTGTATTCAATAAAGTACCTTGTATAGGGAATTATACAGCATAAAGGTCCAACAAATGACTGTGGATGAATGAAAAGTGGCTAGCCCCGTGTATTATCTGTGGTTTACTTCTGAATATGGTCTGTATTAGATGAATTGAAACAATTTACTGAGAATGCGTGGTTTCTTTCTGACCAGGCGATCGGATGAGAATGGTCACTGGTCACTCATTTGTGGCCATCCTGAAGATCATTGCAAGACTTCTATGCACAAAGCCTTCTAACAGATCTCCTCAAATAACAACACCTATCTAATCTAAAATAAACTCCAACAGTCCCAGCGGAGTCCCATCGGCTGCCGTCCTCTCTGTGACAGAAGTCTGAAGGTCTACCTCACGCTACTGTCACAACCCTTCTTGATGTCATTCAGCTCTTACCCATGAATCCTCAGCTCACCATGTAAATAAGGATTTTCTCACTTTCAGTCTGCCCCAACACGCAAGCCTCTGCACAGGTTCTTCTCTCCATCCAGAACACTCCCGAGCCGGGTGGGTCCACGACGCGTTCTCTCATCACCTTCGACTCCTTGCTCATATGTCCCCATTCCACCAAGGCCTACCCAGACCTTCCCACTCACTACGGTAACTGCCTGTCTTCTCCCGACCCAGGGCCATCTCCAGAACTCACAACCCCCACTATTTTCTCCACTGTCTTTTCTTCCTAGTACTTTGTCTTTTAAAATGTAATGTAATTACTTCCTATGCCTTTTGTTCACTGTCTGTATCTTTCTGCTAGTCTAGATACTCCAAAAGGGCAAGACTCCCTGTTTTGCTCATGAATGTATCATAGGCACTCAGAACAGCAGCTGGCTTCAGCCAGAATAGATCTTCTTCACCCCTTACCTATGCTACTGCTCCAAGAAGCATGATCTCAGTTCTCACGGGCTGTGGCACTTCCACCGTTTGGAAGGAAGAGGTCTTAAGACCCTGATATCCTTTCAGCTTTCCTAGCTCCATGCTAAGCTGGATAGTTCAGGGCTCATGCTGAAAAGTAAATTTTGGACCTACAAGGTTCATGCTGAAAAGCAGGTTTTGGGCTTATTATTTTCTCTCAAAACTGTTTGACAAGACTAACTAGAAGCAAGGAATACTTCTGAAGAGACTTGGTTGAACATTAGTTTTCAAATGCTGAGTCTAGGATACATCTGAGAGTTGAAGTAGATGAAGTAGATTAATGATGCAGTGATGGCCACAGGCGAAGAATTAGTGGGCTCAGAAATGTTAGAGAAATCAGAACATAAAACTCAACTTATTTCATAATATAGATGGAAAGCCCATTAAGGTAAGAATAAATTTTAGGAAATGTTAGGAATAGCCATGTTTAAATTTAGTGACCAATTTGAATAGCTATTGATTTTAAAGAAGAATATATATGTATATGCTTTAATGCTAGTAGCCCATTTTAAATAGAAAAATTGCCACACAAGACTCACCTTCTCTTCACTGTAAAAGAGATAACTAATCTCAAAAATAAAATGGTCTAATTGCTATTAGATTTGCAATTCTCAAAATTTTATTGGTGCCAAAATATTTAAAATATACAGTTATAGAAATCAAAGACATGCAGAAGGTAAGCTACTTAAAAATGAACATTTTCATCTTTCAAGGCACTGCTGTTAAACGTAACCCAAATCGAGGTGTGTACACACACAAACAGCTACCAGAAGCTTCCATAGGAGTCCCTTCTATGACCTTCAGATTTGGGTTTGTAGGTTTTAGCTACATGCGATCAGCTTTCTAGTTTCACAAATTATGACTTTCTCACGACTTGCTTGAATTGCTGCTACCTAATAAGCAGGTAATTAAATAAACTAGGAAAAACCCTAACTGAAAATTCAATGTGCAAGTAAGCTGAACTAGCACATTAGACAACGGCTTCATATGCTAATGCCCTTGGGTGCATGCCAGTTTTTTCCTCTGAACTTCTCAGATTTCATCCATCTTTGTTGAATGGGAGCTCAGCCCCCTTCACCTATACTGAGCCACAAACATATCTGGGCCATCTGTGTCCTGAAGACAAGGGAGGACATATCAGCACTTCCCCTTCCCCACGAGTTCAGCTGACATTCTTTAGTAAAATACACAAAAGAACAGACTGCAGTTCATCCACAGGGCAATTTCACATTTCGAAAAGCTGTATGGTGCACAGATCCCATCCATACACATCAGAGGTCGTCTGAAGACTGGATGACAAAGTCAAGAGTTGAGTGTGAGGTTTTGTTTTGCTTCTGTAAGGAGAGTTAATGTGGCATTTATGAAAGCTCACAGAAAAGTTTCCCACAAATCACTTTTGCAAAAATAAGTTCAAAAGGAACTCAGCTACATTTAGCATTTTACATTGTGTATGAATCATCTGTGAAGTTATAAAAACTTTGGTTGAAATTTTCAGGAAACCCTGTCAATTCTTTGACTTTTGAAACAGATTTCTGTTGTCATATACAAAGTTTCAAATGTTTAATAGCATGCAGAAATAGAACAGAATCAGAAGAGTGTCAAAGTGAATCAAATCCAGAAATTTAAAGGAAAAAAAGATACAATTAAGACAAAATTTACTTTAATAACCACCATTTTGCTGTAGTATTTTAGATTCCCTTGGCTTTTGTCCAATTTAACCAAAAGCAGTCACAGTAAACTTGGTTGAGGTACAGGAGGTTATTAAGCACTCCATTTGTTGATGGGTATCAGGTTCACAGAAGGAACTAATTGAAATACGCACAAAGAGTATTTAATTTTTCTATGCTTAATATCCTATGACCCTAGGTACCTGAAGTTTCACTGATGTTTACTGCCTTTCCCCCAGCTCTGCAATTATCCTTAAAAATACATCAATCAAGGGTCATAGAAATCTCCAATAATTTTTGTAAAGATAATACTTTTGAATTTGGCAAAAAATGATGTTTAAAAGCTTTAGGCAGCACAAGACATGTATAAGCTGCTAAATATTAGATGTTTGATTTTCAGATAATACCATTTTAATAATTCATGGATTTAACATATAAGATGGTAAATAAAAAGTATATAAATAATTATCACAGAAGGCATCAAAACTTCATTTTTTTATGATTACAAAATATAATTCTTTTTTTTCTGAGATATGAGTTTCTCTCTGTTGCCCAGGCTAGAGTGCAGTGGTATGATCGCCGCTCACTGCAACCTCTGCCTCCTGGGTTCAAGCAATTCTCCTGCCTTGGCCTCCAGAGTAGCTGGGATTACAGGCCCCTACCACCATACTCTGCTAATTTTTTTATTTTTATTTTTAGTAGAACTGGGGTCTCATCATGTTGGCCAGGCTGGTCTTGAACTCCTAACCTCAGGTGATCTGCCTGACTCAGCCTCCCAAAGTGCTACGATTACAGGCATGAGCCACCATGCCCAGCCAAGAAATAGATTCCCATTATCTAAAATGCTAAGTTCACAGAATCTTTGAAAGGAAGCAGGTTAATTCTTGCCATGTGCCCTTTCTCACCTCTGTGAAGTCTGTGTGATATACAATAAACGCTACCTCTGTTGCTTGCACATTGTGCTGTTTTGACAAATCTCTATAGCCCTGTGGTTACATCACCACAATCAAGAAAACACACACTTCCAGGACACCAAAATGTTCCTCAGTGTCCTCCTGTAGTCAGTAACCTCCCACATCCTGTCAAAGATCTGCTTTCTCTCCCTAGAGATCTGTCCTTTTTCGAGCTTCATAAATCAAATCGTAGAGTAGTATTTGCTTGGGTCTCACTTCTTTCTCTCAGGATAATGTTGCTGAGGTGCATCTGTGTTTGTTAGTTCAGGCCTTTTTCTTACTAAATAGTATTCCATTGACCATAATTTATTCATTTACTTATCTTTCGATGAACATCTGAGTTATTTCTAACTTTCAATTATTTTGAACAAAGTTGCCATGAGCATTCATGGATAAGGTTTCAGGTGGATGCATGTTTTCATTTATTTTGGTTAAAAACCTAGGAGTGGGATGGCTGAGTTATATGGTGGATAGGTATATGTTTAATTTTATAAGAACTTGTCAAACTGTTTGTAAAGTGGCTATACGACTTCACATTCTCACCAGCGATGTCTGAAAATTCTAGACGACTACATCCTTGGTAACATTTGGCATAGGTGGTCTTTTGATTATTAGCTATTTTAATGGGCATGTAGTGGCATCTTCTGTGGCTTTCATTGTATTTCCCTGAAGGCTGGTGATGTTGAACACCAACTCATGTACTTACTGCCACTTACACATTGTCTTCTGCTATTTTTTAGTTGGTTTTTTGTCTTATTACTGAGTGATGATTTATTCTTTAAGTACTCTAGAATCGAGAACTAGATCAGATATATATATAGAAATATATACAAGCTATTATATATCTATATCTTTTCTCTTTATTTTCTTAATAATATCTTTTGAAGAGTAAAACCTTTCAACTTTATAATATCTTTTGAAGAGTAAAATCTTTCAACTTTGATGAAGTTCAATTGAGCAGTTATTTTTCTTTTACCATTTGTGCTTTTTACATTTCATCCAAGAAATCTCTGAATATCTCAAAGTCAGAAAAATTTTCTCCTACGTTTTGTTCCAAAAGGTTTAGAGGTTTAACTTTCTTATTTAGGCTTTTGATCCGTTTTGAGGCAATTTTGCAAATGTTGTAAGAGTCATGGTTCATTTTTTCTTCATATGGATATATAATATTTCAGAACCTTTAGTTAAAAAAATCTTACCTCCTTGACATCTTGTTAAAAATCAACTGACCATATGCTTGTGTGGGTCTATTTGCGGACCTTCCACTACGCTTCATGCCTCCATAAGCCTTGATTATCGGAGCTTTAGAGTAGGTACTGGAATCAGGTATGTATGCCTTCCAAATTAGTTTTCTTTTCCAAAATTGTTTCGATTATTACAGGTTCTTTGCATTCCACACAAATTTTAGAAGCACCTCGTCAATTTCTACCAAAAGCCTCCTAGGATTTGTTGGGATTGTGCTGAATCTATAGATCAACGTGGGGGATACCTGGTATTTAGCAGCACTGAGTCCGTCATCCATACATGTGGAATCTCCACTGTCTAGGTCTTCTTTCACTCCTCTAGGTGGTGTTTGGTAGGTTTTATTGTACAGGTCTTGAATATATTTTTAAAAATGTATCCCTAAGTATTTCAATGTTTTCCTAATCCAGTTTTTTTCCAGTTTTGCTTTAAAATTTAATTTCCTTGGCTGTATTTTTCTACCTTTTAATTAGGCCACAGGGACTCAAGACAGGCAGCTTCACTATCCCCTCAGAGTTCACAACAAACCCTCCTCTCTTCAAGAATTTTATTTCTGTCACTGAAAGAAGACATTCTCTTATTGCTTAAACAGAGCCTGATCAATAGAGAAGCCCGTGATGCTTCCTGCTTAGGTGACTCTTTCCCTAACACACATTCTTTTTGGAGGAGATAGACACAGATACCACGCGTGAGCTCACAGTTCCTCACGTACAGTCTTATTGGGTTTGGTAATATAGTAAGAACTATAATAATAATTGCACCATTCTCTACATATTGTTGTAATAAATTTGACAGACACTGATGATGTTATCATCTATCAAAGGAGCTATAAAATCAATGTGATCTTAACACCTTTGGACTTATCTATGTATAGATTAAAAGCTTGAAAAAAAATTCACCTTTACTGATATAAACTACATGCCTATAAGCAGCATTAACTTTCCAAAGCTAAATGCACTTAGGACTTGTGTTTTTAATACATGTGATGTTTATCAGCTAATATATTTTATCTGTTCCTGACACACTTATATGATGTTTGGTCAAAATGCTTGGTATTTGGGTTGCCCATCTAGAATAAAAAATATTTTTAAAAGGCTCAAAAATTCCTTTACATGAAGGCTACTAGTCTTAATACTTTAAATAAATACTAGACACATTATCATACATTATATGAACATACATTATTTAACATATTAAATAATGTATAAGAAAGATAAACATAATACATTTTTTAAAAAATCTCCCCCTTTTTGTTGGAAATAATATAACTAAGACAAAAAATAGAAAAATAAATAGGATTTTTGTCTGCAATATACAGGATAAGGTATTTCTTCATTTGCATACTCATCCAAAAAGGTGTGTATTGTGTGTGGGGAGTGTTTGTGTGTGTTTCCATCTGTATTTTTAAGAACTAATGAAAATCTGAATTTACTGCCAGCTGTCTACATTTACTGTAACAAAATATGATTGCATGCTTCCTCTGAAAGAGAAAAAATTAGAGATGTTTTTTAAAACCGCAATGTAGTTGTTAAATAAAAGCTTAAAGTGAAACTGACAGAGAATGCAAAGTATAAAATGGATGGCATTCATGGATGGGGACTGCTATTCAGTGGCTGGATGGTTAGCCTTTCCTGAATTTTTATATAATACACTATTTGTAAACTCAGTTGGTCCAAGAAACAATATTAGCTAAATAGCTTCTTTGGAGTATTTAAATTTTATGTTGGTTATAATGCTTAATTTAATAGCAGTGCCATATCACTATAACACGTCGAAACACTTCCTTTGGTAACTGAGTAACACGATGTAGCTAAAGTTTTCTGGTAGTGCATATAGCATCCTGAAGTATGTTAAATATTCCCACAGAGAGCTCACATTTGTTCCTATTTCATAGTAAGCTGTCGAACTTCAGCGAGAAAATCAACACTAGACTGCATTTGTATTTATTAGTTTGTATGCCGAAGTCTGTCTTATGGTGAAACTGCTGTGTGCTGGAGGGGGCAGTGCCAATGCTCAGGACACACCGTGACATGGTGACGGCAACCATGCTGTGTGTTCACACAGGATGCTGCAGTATACACACTGCTTCCATATTCCATCCTAATAAGTACTCTACGAGCCAGCCAAGAAATTGTTTTCATTTTACAAAGATGAAAACTGAAGTTCCAACAGGGAAACATATCAGCCCACAGTCCAGTGGCAGGGCTGCACTAGGACTCTGATGCTGGCAGTCACAATTCCGTACACTCTTCCTGGAGTAAGTGTGGTCTAGGGTTAGGAAGGCCACAGGGTCCGTTTGCTTTCTTTCTGTTTCACTGTCAAGAATGCTGGTTTTCTGTACTACCCTGGCTGCTCGATGGCCCAAAAAGCAACAGGCAGAGCTGGGCTCCACGTGCAGCAGTGCGTGGCGGCTCAGAACAGCATCAGAAGGTCCCTTCTGCCCGATCCTCTCTAAAGCGCTCTGGAATGGAATCGTATAGATTCCATTCACATTTCTTTTTCTCTTAATTCCCAGAGTTTCAACATTTGTTATTAGTTGGAAGGCTGACTTTCCTCATTTTTGTTTCTTTTCCCTAAGGATAACACTAATTTAAGTGGTTGTAATAATTAGCCAGGAACCCAAAGCTGAGTCCAAAGTTTGTTCTCATAGTTTCTATTAATAAACACTTAGTAGACTCCAGATTTTCCTCATTTCAACAACATCGTTAACAAAAAAAGTTGAATTAATATGATTTAGGAAACAGTATAACTCTTAAATGACTAATTCTCTGTATTGGATGATGAGCAATATTTATTCAACTTTTCTTATTTTTCTTCCTAACGGGAACATATTAATGTTTAAAGGGTATTTTAAGGAGGTAAAAATTACCTAAGTAGTGAACAAAGTGAAAGCTTAAACTACTTAACAGGGTGATTCAAATAAAGGGGTAAAAATAATACTAACAAAATGTATCGAGAAAAGACTTCTTTTATGAATATAGGATATACTAATCACAACTGTGCTCAAATATCGACAATGTATACGGTCTTTAGAATATTATAGTTTGCTAGCTCTCAGCAATATAAATTACCTTTGCATATATTATTAGAAAAGGTAACATATTGCTGAGAGCTAGCACATTACAATATTCTAAAAATATTGTAATAGATTTTTCGAAGTTGTACTCAGGAGTTAAAATAAATGAACAGACCTGCAAAAGGTAAACAATTTAACTCGACTCACATTCACAATCAGATCCAACGATCCTGAGTGGATCAGAGAAAGCTGGTTCAGATATGTGACATTCTGTTCACCACAAATGCAAGGCCGGCTCTTCACCGTCTTTGATCCTTGGACACTTTTCGGCAGAGTGGATCATCTTTGCTTCAACAAATTTGCATTTTATAATTGATGGTGGCATTTCTGCCCAAACATAGCATTGGAAAAATCCTAGAAATAATATGGGATTTTCTTAATCATCATTTAGTTTGTAGGTTTTGCGCACTATGGCACGTAGTTGGTTATCAATATCCTTTTGCTGGATGTTGAGTTAGTAACGCAAAGTTAAGAATGAATTGAAATTATGTTTTAAGGCCTATAAAAGGTCATAACCACTCACATGCCGAACCTAAATGAACTCTAAAAATAAAGCACATACAATTTGATACTGAATTAAAAATTGGACATAAAACCAATGTCATAAATAGAATAAAAATTAAACTTTTAACTTGCTGATCTTATTAAATCTTAGGATGGTTTTTGGTAGGAATGATTTGGATGGTCCAGGTACTTTTTAAAAACGTGTGATGCCTTTTTTTTTTAATCCTCTGGTAACTTGACCTGCTGTGAGCAGGGGCATGAACATTTGCAGCATTCATCTGAGATATGCTAGGGGCAGCACAGGCTTAGATGATCTTCACGGGGAATGGCTAACAACGTGAACAATGAGGTACACCAAGAGAAGAACCCTAGTCCGAGATCTAGTTCTGTAACGACGAGTTACAGAAATATGGACAAATCCTTTAGCCTTTCTAAAGTCAGTTGGATTTTCTATAAAAGAAGATAGTTGGTTTTCCCTCCTCAGAGGGCTGTTATCAAGTAATATGACAGAAGTTGTCTATGACCTGCCAAATACTATTACAACAGACTGAAGTATAATTATTAAAAACATCTATACAGGAAAATCAAATGAGACAGACCTGCCAGTTATTTCCCTTTCATCTCTGCTAACTCTCCAGTAGATACAGGCTGAGCTGCTGGATGCCAGGCTAACAGCAATGCCACAGGAACCATGGTGGCTGTGAGACTCCCCTTTCTCCTCTCACGGCTCCATGGCCAGTGTGGCCGCTCCTGGTGTGTCCCAGCACCTGTGCTGCTTCTCCAAATTCACACCCACAACTCCTGTTCCTTTTCCTTCTCATTGCTATGTTTGTAAAACTAAATAATTTTGTTTAGCTTTGGGCCTGGCAAATATTTCCTCTGTATAGAAGTCATATTTTTCATCACTACCCAAAGATCGACTGACTCATTAAATCATTCAAAATAACAATATCAATAAAAGCAACAACACTGGGCACTAAGTATGTGCTAGGGCCTTAGTTATCAAACAAACAGAAGAAACTCATAGAATATCATGGTTGTTATATGCAAGTTTATCATGTGATTCTAGCATTTCCTATTTTTATTTAGGAAATTACAAAGTAAACGAACACTTCCGTAGGAACAAACACTGCATGCTGTAAAACGGCATACACAGCCTAAGGTAACACCTGACTGTGCCTATCTTAATCGGACCATACCTCTAAGTGAGGACACAATGACAGGAAAAGGGACCTCGAGCAGCAAGCCCTGCCTGAGAGGACCAGCAGGTGTGAGGCAGCAAAAGCTGGGTACTACTCCAATTGCAAAACTGATTAAAAAAAACTATGCAGTTTAAGAACAGACGATGCATTCACAGAATTAGTTATTAAAACAATAGGAAAGTGTTTTCTGCCACCCTTCGCTCCCCTGAATCGACATTAAACTAGCTGGCTTGGGTTTTGAAAAACATCATGTTCCTGGTTCATAAAAAGCTATTATAGTAGCAGCATTATCAGGAAAACTAAATGACGATAAAAGGAAATCAGACAACTTTACACCTGGGAAGTAGGCCTTTCAGGAATAACAATGAACAGGGTTGATGAGTTTCTTCAGAAGAAAAGAAGTTCTAATTCATCAATTTTTAAAAAATGCTACTGAATAGAAATGACAAGACCTATCAGTGATAAAAGTTTCTTTTTTATTTTACATAATTTGGAATCACCAGAGACAGATTTAATTTGCCGTTTTAGAACAAAAATTCAATGTCTGCTTGTTAGATGCTACAATATTTTTATCTATCTACCTGCTGTGTGATGAAGAGAGGAAACAGAGGTGGTGCTCCTAAGACAGTGATGAGAGCTTCCTCACTTAACAGGCAACGCCCTGATTACTGGCCACTGGAGTATTAGTGAGAACTGCATCACTGATGAGTAGCAAGGGGACTCAGTAATAAAATCCGAGCTTTTTAAGTCTCTAACGATTGTGGTAAACTGAATGAAACTTTGTCCAAATCAACAGTCGCTGGAAAATGCTAATTACAGATTAACTCAGTCAGTATTCCATAATAATTATTGGATTTTCTTATTTCGAAGGAGATAAGTTAATTTCATATAATGCAAAGATTCAGTAGTGGTGCTCTGAGAAAGAGACTGTAGAATGTTTGGGTTTTACTAGTGGAGATGTTTTCAACAACGGGCTTTAAGTTTACACCATCTTTAACAGGATGCTGTGGAGAAAAGGTTAACATGTCATGAAGGCAGGCGAATTCCAAACCCTTAAAGACATGTGGTGTAGAAAGTTTGCAAAAGAAGGAAATCTTAGAGAATGCTGAAAAGTCCACACATTTGCAGACACATGTTTTAAATACTCCTCCTGGAGCTCACCTTTAATGGTGGAGATGTCCTGCTGAAATGGTGACTCTCTGAAAACCAAGGATGCACCCTTCTCTTAGATGAATCTTGTGAAGAAGCCCATCATAAGCACTCAAAATTATTCTGCTGTATGGTGAATTCCCATTTTAAGCCAACAGAAAAAGTGGAAAATGGGAAAATGTGCTATTTTAGAGTCCAGTCACAAAGCCACTAAATCCTACAAGCCTCATTCCAGCATTTGGGTAAGTTTCAATTTCATGTGGCATATATTTTAGAATACATTTATAGCATATGTTTATAGTTTTTATAGCTTAAGGCAAAGTAAAATTGTAACTGGAAAACAATCCACATTTGAAATGAAACCACTGTGGTCAGGACGCTTGTCAGAGATCAGCGCTTGGTTCCCAATGCATGTGGCTTGGCTGGCCCATGCGCGTCCTCCCCAGTCACATCCTGTGCTCCTCTAGGGCCCAGTGACAGTGCCCTCTGCAGGAAGCCTTTCAGGACCCCCCTAGCCTCATGGTTTCCATCTCAGCTGAAGTAAGTACTTGAGAACTTTTAGCCTCTGTCACACGGCTGAACATTCTCCATGTACTTCATCATGTTCTTAGCCTCGCACGAAGTTACTTAACCTTGTCTGAACCAGGAACAGATCACAAGCTTCTTGGAAGCTGAAATGCTCTCCTACACTTTCCTTGATAGCCCTCAGGTCTAGAGTGGAGTGATAGTGAGTCATGGACGCTTGATAAAACCTGTCACTCAACTAAGGACTGGAGACGCAGCTTTCCTGGGAGTCACTCTTAGATGCATGTTCAGGCCGCCCCAGAGCACTGCAGCCATGCATAGCATGTGGTCACTGCCCACACTCCACCTCACCCTGCACAACACCCAGTGACGGGGTGCATCTGCACTAGGTGCCTGTTCTGTGCCCTCGGTTGTGAGTATCAAGACACTGTCCCATAGCCGGACACTGTAACTACAGAGACAAGAGCCCCATGGTCAGGACTGACACTTCCTGGCATTAGTAAGTCTGCTCCTAGTTCCTAGACATTTCAGGGGATACTGGCTCCTGGAGATGTCCCTACCCATTCTCTCACCTGACACCAAAATCTTGATGGTGCCAGGCAAGTAGCAACACTGATACGATACCCTGAAATCCTGAATGCCCAGAGGCCTTGATATTACAGACAGCAAAAGTACCTCAGGCCCCAGTGTGCCTCCTGAGGCGTGGGAGGCTGTGCAGGCTCCTCTCTGAGCGGCCGCAGCAGAGCTGGTGTTGGCAGGACTGTGCCCCCCATCTTTCTTCTGCTGGGTGCTTCCTTTCATGTAGGATTTTCTCAGAAAGTGTCTCAAAATATTTGTGGGCAATATATTCTTATCTAAAAAAAATCATAATGTCACTCACACCTGCAAATGAATCTTCTTAGGGTGGAAACTATCACTCTCATAGAGAAGGGAGAATTTTTAATTCTTAGTAAAGAATTAGAAATTCAGCATTGGACGGGCGTGGTGGCTCATGTCTATAACCTCAGCACTTTGGGAGGCCAAGGTGGGTGGATCACCTCAGGTCAGGATTTTAAGATCAGCCTGACCAAAATGGTGAAACCCCGTCTCTACTAAAAACACGAATAATTAGCTGGGCATGGGGGCAGGTGCCTATAATTCCAGCTACTTGGGGAGGCTGAGATAGGAAAATCCCTTGAACCTGGGAGGTAGACAGTGCAGTGAGCCGAGGTTGTACCACTGCACTCCAGCTGGGCAACAAGGGCCCAACTCTGTCTTAAAAAACAAACAAAAAAACAGAAATGGGAATTCAGCAATCGACACTGTGTCCAGTGACTCTTTAAAGGGGAAAAAAAAAAAAAAAAAAAAAAAAAAAAAAAAAAGAGGGATGGGGTATAGAAAAAAAAAAAAAAAAAAAAAAAAATTGAAAAAAAAAAAAAAAAAAAAAAAAAAAAAAAAAAAAAAAAAAAAAAAAGCATGGGGAAGGGGTTACGGAGATGACAAAACATCTTCCATTTTGGAATTATTTCGGATAATTTTAATGTTAAAAACAGCCTTCTTTTAGAATAGAGGAAAAAAAGTCTTTTTTTTTCCCCAACAGTGGAAATAGGTTTTGTACAAGAATACAACCTCTTATTAAAATCTGTTATTTTAATGAAATATAATATCCACAATATTTTTCCCCTTGTGATCCCACATGACAATTGGCAAATACTATAGAATAAGTTAATACCTAGAGTTAGAACAATAACGATTGCATGAAATGTATTAAAAACTACTGGATTAATCTTTCGGCTAGATTTTTATAAGAGCTCCTGAAAGAAGCAGTAAACATAGAAAGGAGCAACCAGTAGCAGCCACTCCAAAAACATACCAAATGGTAAAGACCATCGACACAATGAAGAAACTGCATCAACTAATGAGCAAAACAACCAGCTGGCATCAAAACGCCAGGAACAAAGTCACATATAACAATATTAACCTTAAATGTAAATGGGATAAATGGCCCAATCAAAAGACAAAGACTGGAAAATTGGATAAAAAGTCAAAACCCATCGGTGTGCTGTATCCAGGAAACCCATCTCACATGCAAGGATACACATAGGTTCAAAATAAAGGGATGGAGGAAGATTTACCAAGCAAGTGGAGAGCAAAAAAAAGCAGGAGTTGCAATTCTCGTCCCTGATAAAATAGACTTTAAACCAACAAAGATCAAAAGAGACAAAGAAGGGCATTACATAATGGTAAAAGGATCAATGCAACAAGAAGAGCTAATAATCCTAAATATATACGCACCCAATACAGGAGCACACAGGTACATAAAGCAAGTTCTTAATGATCTACAAAGAGACTTAGACTCCCACACAATAATAGTGGGACACTTTAACACTCCACTATCAATATTAGACAGATCAATGAGACAGAAAATTAACAAGGATATCAAGGACCTGAACTCAGACCTGGACCAAGCAAACGTAATAAACATTTACAGAACTCTCCACCCCAAATCCACAGAATATACATTCTTCTCAGCACCACATCACACCTACTCTAAAACTGACCACGTAATTGTAAGTAAATCACTCTTCAGCAAATGCAAAAGAACAGAAATTGTAACAGTCTCTCAGACCACAGTGCAATCAAATTAGAACTCAGAATTGATAAACTAACTCAGAACGACACAGCTTCATGGAAACTGAACAACTGGCTCTTGAATGTTGACCAGATAAACAATGAGATGAAAGCAGAAATAAAGATGTTCTTCAAAACCAATGAGAACAAAGACAACGTACCAGAATCTCTGGGACACATTTAAAGCAGTGTCTAGAGGAAAATTTATAGTAATAAATGCCCACAGGAGAAGCAAGGAAAGATCTAAAATCGACACCCTATCATCAAAATTGAAAGAGCCGGAGGAGCAAGATTAAAAAAAGTCAAAACCAAGCAGAAGACAAGAAATAACCAAGATCAGAGCAGAACTGAAAGAGACAGAGACACAACAAACCCTTCAAAAAATCAATAAATCCAGGAGCTGGGTTTTTAAAAAAATATCAACAAAATAGACCACTAGTCAGATTAATAAACAGAGAGAGAGAGAGAGAAAGAGAAAGAGAAAGAGAGAGAGAATAATCAAATAGATGCAATAAAAAACGATAAAGGGGATATCACCAGAGATTCCACAGAAATACAAACCACCATCAGAGATTACTACAAACAACTCTATGCACATAAACCAGTAAACCTGGAAGAAATGGATACATTCCTGGACACTTACACCCTCCCAAGCCTAAACCAGGAAGAAGTCGAATAGACCAATAGCAAGGGCTGAAGTTGAGGCAGTAATTAATAGCTTACCAACCAAAAAAAGCACAGGTCCAGATGCGTTCACAGCCGAATTCATACAAAGTGGAGCTGGTACCACTCCTTCTGAAACTATTCCAAACAATACAAAAAGAGGGAATCCTTCCCAAATCATTTTATGAGACCAACATCATCCTAATACTAAAACCCAGCAGAGACTCAACAAGTAAAGAAAACTTCAGGCTAATATTCATGAATCTTCAATAAAATACTGGCAAACTGATTGCAACAGCACATCAAAAAGCTTATCCACCATGATCAAGTGGGCTTCATCCCAGGGATGCAAGGCTGGTTCGACGTACACAAGTCTATAAATGTAATCTACCACATAAAGAGAACCAAAGACAAAAACCAGATGACTATCTCAATAGATGCAGAGAAGGCCTCCGACAAAATTCAGCAGCGCTTTATGCTAAAAACTCTCAATAAACTAGGTATCGATGGAATGTATCTCAAAATAATAAATGCTATTTACAACAAACCCACAGCCAATATCATACTATGGGCAAAAACTGGAAGCATTCCCTTTGAAATCTGGCACTAGACAAGGATGTCCTCTCTCACCACTCCTATTCAATATAGTACTGGAAGTTCTAGCCAGAGCAATCAGGCAAGAAAAAGAAATAAACGGTATTCAATTAGGAAAGGAGGAAGTCAAATTGTCTCTATTTGCAGATGGCATGATTATATATTTAGAAGACCCTATTGTCTCAGCCCAAAATCTCCTTAAACGGAGAAGCAACTTCAGGAAAGTCTCAGGATACAAAATCAATGTGCAGAAATCACAAGCATGCCTATAAACCAATAACAGACTTAAAGAGAGCCAAATCAAGAATGAACTGCCATTCACAATTGCTACAAAGAGAATAAAATACCTAGGAATACAACTAACATGGAACGTAAAGGACCTCTTCAAGGAGAACTACAAGCCACTGCTCAAGGAAATAAGAGAGGACACAAACAGATGGAGAAACAGTACATGCTCTCAGTATAAACAGTACATGGTTAGGAAGAATCAGTATCGTGAAAATGGCCATACTGCCCAAAGTAATTTATAGATTCAATTCTATCCCCATCAAGCTACCAATGACCTTCTTCACAGAACTGGAAAAAAATACCTTAAACTTCATATGGAACCAAAAGAGAGCCCACATAGCCAAGTCAATCCTAAGCAAAAAGAACAAAGATGGAGACATCACACAAAGCTGTAGGCAACAAACCTGACTTCAAACTATACTACAAGGCTACAGTAATCAAAACAGCATGGTACTGGTACCAAAACAGAGATATAGACCAATGGAACAGAACAGAGGCCTCAGAGGCAACGCCACACATCTACAACCATCTGATCTTTGACAAACCTGACAAAAACAAACAATGGGGAAAGGATTCCCTGTTTAATAAATGGTGTTGGGAAAACTGGCTAGTCATGTGAAGAAAACAGAAACTGGACCCCTTCCTGACACCTTACACTAAAATTAACTCCAGATGGATTAAAGACTTAAACATAAGACTTAACACCATAAAAACTCTAGAAGAAAACCTAGGCAAAACCATTCAGGACATAGGCATAGGCAAGGACTTCATGAATAAAATACCAAAAGCACTGGCAACAAAAGCCAAAATAGACAAATGGTACCTAATTAAACTCCACATCTTCTGTACAGCAAAAGAAACAATCATTAGAGTGAATCGGCAACCAACAGAATAGGAAAAGATTTTTTTGCAATCTACCCATCTGACAAAGGGCTAATATCCAGAATCTACAAAGAACTAAAACAGATTTACAAGAAAAAAACAAACAACTGCATTCAAAAGTGGGCAAAGGATATGAACAGACACTTTTCAAAAAAAGACATATATGAGGCCAACAAACATATGAAAAAATGCTCATCATCACTGGTCATTAGAGAAATGCAAATCAAAACTATATTGAGATACCATCTCCTGCCAGTTAAAATGGTGATCATTAAAAAATCTGTAGACAACAGATGCTGGAGAGGATGTGGAGAAATAGGAACACTTTTACACTGTTAGTGGGAGTGTAAATTAGTTCAACCATGTGGAAGACAGCGTGGCGATTCCTCAAGGACCTAGAAATAGAAATTCCATTTGACCCAGCAATCCCATTACTGGGCATATATCCAAAGGATTATAAATTGTTGTATTATAAGGACACATGCACATATATGTTCACTGCAGCACTGCTTACAATAGCAAACACTTGGAACCAACCCAAATGCCCATCAATGGTAGACTGGACAGGAAAAATGTGGCACATGTACACCATGGAATACTATGCAGTCATGAAAAATGATGAGCTTGATTCCTTTGTAGGGACATGGATGAACCTGGAAACCATCATTCTCAGCAAACTGACACAAGAACAGAAAATCAAACACCACATGTTCTCACTCATAGGCAGATGTTGAACAATGAGAACACATGGACACAGGGAGGGGAGCATCACACACTGGGGTCTGTCGGGGGGAACTAGGGGAGGGACAATGGGGGGTAGGGAGTTGGGAAGGATTAACATGGGGAGAAATGCCAGATACAGGCGATGGGAATGGAGGCAGCAAACAGCATTGCCATGTATGTACCTATGCAACAATCCTGCATATTCTTTACATGTACCCCAGAACCTAAAATTCAATTATATATATATATATATATATATATATATATATATATAATTAAAAATATACTTCCTGTACATGTTCATTCCAGATATCTAGTTTGTAGCTTAATTTTAAACGTTGATTACCACACTTTAGTGTTTGTACTCTGCTAAGCTGACAATTTATAAGGGCCACAAAGCTACCGCACTGAGTAGACTCTACAGATGTGTGCAGGAGAGGGCACAGGCTCTACTTCTTCCTCCCTTATTGGCTTCTTGGTGGTACCACACCCAGGCATCACTATTCCTACTCTCACGGACAGAGCGCTTAGAGAAGGTTCAAAAGCAGCACTGATTGCAAAGGCCTCCTGTCCCTCTCAGCATTTGATTAGCCTTTCCCACGCCTCTCCCTTCAAACTACACAGCAGCCTTCACAGGTTTCACTTGCCACCGTCAGCCCTTGTGCCCCTTCTGGATGGTTCCTGCTGTTTCCCTACCTCCCCACGTGTGGTCACTATCCTATGGCTCTAGTCTGGGATTCCTTCTTACATTATGCACTCAACCCCGGGCTGACGTTACTTCCTTCCACCACTTCAACGACTACCTCCATGTCCATCACTCTTCAATTTGTATCTCCATTCCCACTTAAGTTTTCCATCTTCAATTTTTAGTTTTCAGGAGACTATTACGTATCTCCACCTGGATGTTCTATCTGTATCACATGCTCCATGTTTTAAATCAAAACTGTAGTCTACCCCTCCATTCTCAATCCAGGAGAGTAGTATGTCCCTCCTCGTTAAAAAGCCTCATCATCCAATCATTAAATCATACAGCTGGAAGTCATTTTCAACCCATCTTCCTCATGCTCCATATGCAGCCTCTTGTAGTTGGTCTCTAAAAAGGTTCACAATTGACACCATTTTTTAATTTCCATCATGAATGAATGAATGCTTGCCTCCATCTTTGTTTTTCTGAATCTTCATCACGGTAGTATTATCTTTCCAAAATAAAT
Organism: Cebus imitator; assembly: GCF_001604975.1. NCBI lineage: Eukaryota > Metazoa > Chordata > Mammalia > Primates > Cebidae > Cebus > Cebus imitator. The sequence continues at coordinate 6,548,470 of NW_016107364.1, read as the reverse complement.
ATCTAATTATGTTACCCCTCCACGTCTCCACACATGGAATGGCTCCTTACTACCGACATGATGAAGTCCAGGCTATTTAGCATGGACTCCAAGATCTCCCACAACCCGCACTGCTCTCCTCTGAGCTCCAGTGCTACATGGATGCCCACTGTCCCCCATGCAAGGAATGCTATTTTCTCGCATCCAAATCTTTAGTCACATTATTCCATACCCTTGTTTCAACCAACTGCTCACTCAATTCAGTATTACTACCTCTGTGAAGGCTTTAATGGCCCACTGCCTTTCTTTTAGGACTTTGCATTATACAGCCTGATTTGATTAAAAAATGAAAAATACTTTGTAAGACAAAAGGTGCCATAAGCACACAAAATAAATGATAAATATTAAATATATAGTTGAAAGTTAGACCACAGTAAAATGTTAACATTTATAATACTAAAAAAACTTGCACATTTACATGAAAAGTATCAAAAATCCTCAATAAAAATGGCGAAAGTATAAAGAAAAGACTCACAAAATCAAATCCCAAACCCTAGGAACTATATAATAAGATTCACAGATCTAGTAGTAGTCGGCAAATGTCCATGAAACTCGTGACTTACTAGTAGTCATATTGGCACACACATCAAAAGATGAAGAATCTATTTTGACTGCAGGACCTAGGGAAGAGGGGGCTCTCCAGTGCCAAACACTTTCAGTGGCCGATCAACAGACACTGCTCTCTCTACTGCCTCGCCTCCCGTGGTGCCTGCCAAGATGACACATCTATACTTTCCGCTCAGTCACAGGCTTATAAGATTAATCTTCTTCCTCTTCTATTCTTTATTAACATCTGTTTGGACTTAAACTCAAGAAGGGGCTTAAAATGAGCCATTTTTGATTTGCAAACGTGTCTGAGATAGGCTACTAAATTTCTCCATGAAACATCGAAGAAGGAAACTCACATGGAAAGTGACCTGCTCGCATGGTCCTTTCTTTGAGATGTTCCATACAAACATCTCACCAAGGCGTGTGTGGTAGCAGTGTGGAATTTGTAGGCAGGCACACCTTTGCTGATGACTGATTGGTTTTATGTTCTTACTACCATCTGACTGCTGAGATAAGAGGAAGGCACTGCTGATGCTGATCTACATGAATTTAAGTTGCTTGATTTTAACTCACAGATGTTTCTTGTTGGCTTTGAAACATAAACAGTCATATAAAGAGCTACTACAAGCATTATCCAGACCATCAGCAAAGCCATCAAATGCATCAGAAAGCAAACAAGTTAAATTAAAAACACATAAACATGGAGATTTAAACAAAATCACTAATTGTCTAAATGGTTAAAATTCTATGCCATAGGATACAGCAATTCATTTTTGTTTTCTGCCTGTCCAGCCTACACTGCTCCTCAGAGACGTAGAAGCCTATACATTAGCAAGTACTCCTATCTGGAAGAGTTCAAAGGGCTTCAACTTGTCAGTAGAGATGTTTTCCTCATAGATCGGGGGAAATTCCCGATTTAGTTAATCCAACAATTTTAAATAATCTGATGTTCCATATCAGAAACCCACATGACATGAACATGTGACAGAATGCAGGTGTGGATGTCTGTCTTAACAGGACCACTTAGGCTTCACGTGAAAGCATGGTGCTCTGAAGGGGCTCCAGTGGGCCTCAGTGAGAGATTACCCTGAAAGCTATTGGCAGAACATGGCAAGGCAGAATGTCAGATTTCATACTCGGCAGACATCTACAACAACCGATGCCTCATAGTCAAAGGCTGTTAAATTACCTGTGAAGGGTTACTGGCAGCCTTGAATGTTTTCCTCATTGTTTATTTAGTTCCAAAAGCTGTCGGTCTTTGTGCTGATTGCCCTAACTGACAGCACAGGAAATCTGGACTTTGTAAACAGGGCCCAGCTCTATTGAATTACAGGGCGCAGGTCTGTGATCAACCTGCAGGACTGGACTTACACAGAGAAACTCTCGCCTCACAGAACAAAGGAGCTTCGTATAAGCAAACATCACCGCTGTAAATAACAGCATAAGAAAGATGAACTGGAGAGGGCGTATATGAACACTCACAAACTCATCCCTTTAAAAAAAAAGGTCTTAATGTGATGGAACAAGTAAAACAATCTACTAATGAGAAAACAGTGAGGGATCACAGGATTCACACTTCCAAAAGGCGGTTATTCCTGACTGCAAGTGGGCTATCCAACATTTGGGGTCAACCAAATGGAATAAGAATGTGAGCTGCTCTACTTCTACAAAAACAGCCCCAAACACACAATTCAGTAGCATCTACCTTTGTAACAGTAGCATAAACTGAAAATACCGTGACCATAATACATGCATGTGGGAAATATTTTAAATTTAGTTGTTAATTAAAAGACATAAATTAAAAAAAGAAAACTCCTAAGTTAGCTGAACAGGAGGCAATAAATTGGCATGAGGAGAAACCTGTCTGTCATGACCATCTATTCATCTTTGTGAACATTAAATATAAGAACATACAATAGAAAAGGAAAGCTTACCAAGGACTTCAAAATGCATTAGTATCAGGCAACCATTTCTTGTCTGAACTTTACTTATTAAAACAGATACTGTATGTTATCACATTATCATGCCTCAAAGACCCTCCCTTGAGAGGTTGAAATGAGACAAATCAGGGTTGCATTCGTATACTCACTGAAGTTGATCACTTTAGGCTCTATTTTTGAACACTGAGATACAATCTATAGAGAAATGGTGGTCTCTATGAGCAATTTTTTCCCTAGACCTAGTATGGAAAGTGAGAATTATAATTTAATAAAGTTATAAAAGTAAACAAAAGATACTTTCAATGAATGTTGCCGTTATTCCAGCTATTTTTTTAATCCCCAAAGCTCAAATAGAAGTAGAGCTTCAATTAAACAATGTATATGTTTATGAATGACCTTTAATCATTGCTAAATACAATTATCACTAAAAAATCCTTTTCAAACTGACTTGGCTTCAAGAGGCATCTTTCCCAAGATAACATATGCTTAGATAGCACTAAATCAAACAATTCAGATATACATACTCTAGAATATTTAAATGCCCAACCACAACATATGGGCTACGACACAGTTTTCTGGAGCAAGGAGCTACTATACAAGCCAATGCTGAGCTATAATCAGACTCACGTGGGTAATATATCGCCATAATTCTGCTTCAATTAAAAGCATATTTCAGCAGAAGCCCAGGATGTCGGCTCTATGCATTTTAATAACGCCAGCCTACAACTCTGCTTATGCTAAATGTACATTACTCAAATGGATTCAGAATTATGCTTTACATAAAGACTGAGCATATTAAGACAAAATCCCATATAACCTAAGTATGTATTAATGGGCACAGTCCCAGAATCTGCTGGCAGTTCTATACAGTGTGCATAAAAATCAGTAAATTGATATCAACTAAGATTTCACTAATATTTTCATTTGAAACTATTTCTCATTCTTATCCTCCCAAAGACAGAGCAAAAAAGTAGATGAGTGGAAGAATCTTCAGAGCTATAAATTTCAATATACGTAGTGTAAACACAGGACAGACCTTTGGTGTTATAAGGTCATAACGATTTACGCTATCCTTAAAGAGATAATATCAGATATGCACAACTTTTATTGTGTAATGGACTGTGACGGTCTCCAATTAGTGTCCCCTCATGCCCCATCTCCCAACTTCCATGCAGGGTACTAAACAATATACAGAACTAAAACAAAACAATCTACTTCATCACTGGTAGTTTTCACTATGTAAGTTGTAGTGAATGTTACTAAAAGGCATAAATATAGCTTCTGTAAATTCCAACACCTCAAAGAAAGACAGTTTCATATTTAGCATGATTAATATAATCATGTAAAGTTGCCGAGGGTAATTTGATACTTGGGGGAAAAAAGTGAGATGTCATTAGAGCCATCTTCAAACAAACAGCAAATTAAACTGCGACAATGCCATTATTTGAAGATCCTCCTGTTATCATTTCTGTTAACTCTTTATTATTAAGGTTTTTTGGGTATTAAGATCTTTCAAAACTAAAGGTTGAAAACTTGATGCTTACTACAAAGCTGCGATTAATGAACTGTATGGGAAGAATTTAAGCAGCAGGAAGTCATAGGGCAGAATAGCTGGGAGGTCAGCTGCTTGATATACCAGGACTAAGGAAAACCCTCTGCTTCAAAGAATATATGGGACTTGAGGCGGGAAATATAATGCCCATCGCACATCTGCACAGTTGTTTAGAGTTTACAAAGTCCTTTCACATTAGCTATCAGAATATACATCTGAATACTTACATATACTATAAGTTACTTGAACTTATGTTACGGGTTGAACTGTGTCCCTCAGAAATTCATGTGAAATTCATGTGATGAAGTTCTAATCCCCACCACCTCAGAAAATGGCCTTTATTTGGGACCAGGGTCATTGTAGATGTAATCAGGTAAGATGAAGTCATACTGGAGTCCTGTGGCTCCCTAATTCAACATGACTAATGTCGTTATACAGACAGTAAATTTGGACAGACACAGACACACACAAAGAATGTCGTGTGAAGGCTGGAGTCATGCTGCCACAAGCCAAGGGAGGCCTGGAACTGTCCCACCTAGTGACTTCGGAGGAAGCACGGCCTGACCAACACTTTGATCTCGGACTTCCGGCCTCTGTAACTGCGGGACAATACATTTCTGTTGTTTAAGGCCCTCATTTTGTGGTTCTTTGTTATGGCGGCCTATGCAGACAAACATATCCCACGTTTGTTTCAGTTATTCTGAGTACTGGGATAATATTAGCCACATGTAATCACTGTAAAACTGGAGATGTGCAAATGATATTCAGTCACTGATGCTTGTTCCAATTGCCTCCAACAGGCCTGCTTTTCTGGAAATGTGTGTTAGCCTACCCCACTAGCCTACATTGACAGAAATAATCAAATCAACATTAGAAAACCTGTTACTAGTTACTCCAAGGCTACTACTTAGCATGTATACGTCACAGAGTCTCCTCCTGAATTCTCTAAATTACATTTGGTGACTGAAGCAAAAATTAGAACACTAACATGGTCTCAATGCATGCAGTTATTCTATATAATTTTATAAATGAGAGATGGTCAAGGACAGTAAATGGAAACAAAGTTTCTACACTTTGCTCAAACTGGTAAAATGTTGACATCAACAGACGGTGATAAGTTATGTACTTATAATGTTTATATATATATATATATAAAACCTAGAATAATCACTAAAAAAGCTTTAAGAAGATATACACTCAAAAATAAAAACTGACTTCTAAAAAAAGTTCAAGTAAACCGCAAGAAGGCAGGAAAAAGAAAACTGAGAAATGAAAAACAGAACAAACAAAACTAAAAAATAAAATGGCAGACTTAAGCCTCAGCACATCAATAAGTATGTTAAGAACAGGTGGTTAAACATACCAACATAATAACAGAGACTGATAAGGAGGATTTAAAAATGTGGCCCAATTATATATTCCATACAAGAAGCTCATTTAGAATGTAATGATATTTGTAGCTTGAGAGTAAAGGATAAAAATGGATATACCATGCTCACATTAATTTTTTTTTAAAGCAGGATTGGCTACATCACTATCAAATAAAGTTTACTTCAATGCAAATAAAATCACTAAGGACAGAAATGGCATTACATATAAACAAAGGGTCAGTTCACTGAGATAATACATTTTAAACATGGACTCACCAAGCAACAGAGCTGTGAAATACATGAAGCCAAAGGAAATCGAGGTGTGAGCTCAGGCGGTGGCAACAGTCCATATTTGAGCAGCTCTGAGCAGACTAGGTGTGACCAGATAAAGGAGGGAGTGAAAGAAATGAAGGACAGAGGGATGGAGCTAAAACCTCTGGCTTCAACACTTGGGCAATGCCAGCCTAAAAGGAGACAGGAAGCTGAGGGGGAGGAGGAAGAGCAGATTCAAGGTAAGAGGGGAACAGGAGTCGGGAACACCTCTTTGCTTGGTCCTAGTACTGAGCTAAGTGTCCTTATGCGTCTCTGTTGGCGGGAAGATGGGAAGGGCGGTTGTAGATCTGCTAGCTCCGACAGTAAAAATAGTAAAGTCAAATTGGAGTGAGAAGGAGGTGGAGGAGACGGGGAGTTAGCCTGGGGATGCTGGAAATTGCAACAGTGAAAAGGGAGGTGATATGGTTTGGCTGTGTCTACACCCAAATCTCAACTTGAACTGTATCTCCCAGAATTCCCACATGTTGTGGGAGGGACCTAGTGGGAGGTAACTGAATCATGGGGACCAGTCTTTCCCATGCTATTCTTGTAACAGTGATTAAGTCTCATAAGATCTGATGGGCTTATCAGGAGCTTCCACTTTTGCTTCTTCCTCATTTTCTCTTGCTGCTGCCATATAAGAAGTACCTTTCACCCTCTGCCATGATTATGAGAACTTCTCCAGCCATGTGGAACTGTAGGTCCAATTAAACCTCTTTTTGTTCCCCACCAACAGGGTTTTGGCCAGGGAATCCCTTTCTGCCCCCTCAGACAGCCACAGTAGAGTTCACTGGGAGCTCTAGCAGCCTCAGATCAATCAAGAAAACTGCAACACCACAAAAGCATAAAAAATTAAACCACCACTGGAACCGTGGCCCATAACATTGACTAAGGTCCACAGGCTAAATCTAAACAAGGGAAATGTCTACTAAAATGAAAAATCTAAATATGACCTGGAGTCTCATGACATAATAGATAAAAATGTCCTGGATACAATAAAAATCACCTGTCACACCAAGAACCAGGAAAATCTCCTCATGAATGAGGAAAGACGGTCAACCAGTGCTAGCACCAAGGTGAATCAGAAGCTGGAGAAATCAGACAAGAATTTTAAGGAGGGCATCATAAAAATGCTTTCACCATAAATTATAAACTCTCCTGAAACAAATGGAAAACTTGTAAATCTATAGCAAACAGATAGAAATTACAAAAATGAAGCAACTGGAATTTACAGAGCTGAAAAAAATGCAATAAAAATCTTAAAAGTCACTCCCTGGGCTCCATAATAGAGTGGCGATGACAGAGGATAGCAGTGGCAAGCTTGAGGGAAGAAGAGAATTCCACAGCAGAAGGGCAGAGAGAAAAAGCAGGCTGGAACAAAATGCACAGAGCCCGAGGGAACATGGGAACAAGGACAGAAGCCCCTGACTCACATGTTGGAGCTTGGAGGGAAGATGAGGGGCTACACCAAAAAAAGTATTTAAAGACTGCAAACCTCCCAACGTTGGCAAAAGACAAATACCTGCAGATCAAGAAGCCAAGAGAAAGTGAAGGAGGAAAACTCCAATCCATATAAAGACACACCATAATTAAATTTTTGAAATTTAAAGACAAAGAAAAAAAATCTTGAAATCAGCCAGAAAGAAACAAGGCATTACTTATGTGGGAACATGAATTCAAACAAAAGCAGATTTCTCATCTGAAAATATGAAGATCAGAAGAAAGAGGTACAGTGTTTACCAACTGCTAAGAGGAAAGAACCCGTTAACTGAATTCTATGTCTGGCAAAACTATCTTTCAGGTTTGAAGAGGAAATAAAAATATCCTTATATAACAAAACACTAGAAAAGTTTTAGACCTACTGCAAAATTTTAGTTAAAGGGAGTTCTTCAAACAAAAGAATGAATCTTGGGTCATCAGGATAGGAAAAGAAATAAGAGAAGCAGAAATATGGGGACCCACTGTCCTCCTCATGGACATTTGAGATGTATAAATTGCATTTGAGATTGAAGCCAAAACTATATTCACGGCAATAATATTTAAAAGCTTGGAAGGTAAGGTGCCTACATGGAAATGAGGTTTCCATACCTCACTCAAAGTGGTGAAAGTGAGACTGGGAGAGGTCATGTGTGTATACACTAAGACCTAAAGCAATCACCATGGAAACGATACAGAGGGACATACTCAAAAACGAGCACCCCAGCCTTTATGATGACCATGTAATATCTAAATCATACTGGGGCCTTACTGGGTCACTGATGTTCATGATTTGCTCCTCAAGTCACTTCTTCTCACCCCTAGATAACTGAAGGGTAGTCAGGACCAAGCAGAACAAACCAA
>NW_016107364.1:6449763-6540308 GCF_001604975.1 Cebus imitator | reverse complement strand
CACGTCTTGGGGAAGACAATAAAATTAAAGTCCAGAGATTCTGTAGGTTGGAGCTCCAAGGTCTGCAGTATAGAGGAAAAAATACCAAATTAAGACATTAGATCCTGGAAATTTGAGTTCTAACCCTCCTACTGTCAACTTTAAGAAATAGCACACAAATCACTTGGTAACTTGCATCTTATTTCCTTTAGCAAGACACTGAACAACGTTATTTGAACATGACTTTCACTTCTAAAACAGTTTCGTTTCTATGCTCCTTGACTTGCTAGTTGAGTTAAATCAGGTGAGAGTTAGTTTGCTAATGGGTACCACATAGGCAAGACCTGCCTGAAGGCAGGAGGAAGAGGAGCAGCTGCCGACCAGCCTGAAACATGTTCTCTGGAATCAGAAAATAAATAAGAAAATGGATGGGGATGATTGAAGAGGCAAGACAGAAAGAAAAAAGACCCACATTTCCTACAATAATTTATTGTCAGAAACAAGAGGCAATTTTTAAGTGGTAAAACTGAAACAAAAATAGATCAGTTGAACAACGGAGGCAATAATATTGACACTAATATGGCCACTGACAACAACTTAAATGACAGCATTTAGTATTTTTTTTTTTTACTGTACTTTAGGTTCTGGGGTACATGTGCAGATCATGCATGGTTATTGCTAGGTACTTACATGGCAAGGTAGTTTGCTGCCTCCATCCCCTCGTCACCTATATCTGGCATTTCTCCCCATGTTATCCCTCCCCAACCTCCCCACCCCTTGCTGACCCTCCCCTACCCCCCACCCAACAGGCCCCAGTGTGTGATGCTCCTCTCCCTGTGTCCATGTGTTCTTACTGTTTAACACCCACCTACGAGTGAGAAAATGCGGTTTGATTTTCTGTTCTTGTGTTAGTTTGCTGAGAATGATGGTTTCCAGGTTCATCAATGTCCCTACAAAGGACACAAACTCATTGTTTTTTATGGCTGCATAGTATTCCATGGTGTATATGTGCCACATTTTCCTTGTCCAGTCTATCATCAATGGACATTTGGGTTGGTTCCAGGTCTTTGCTATTGTAAACAGTGCCACAATAAACATATGTGTGCATGTGTCTTCATAATAGAACGATTTATATTCCTTTGGGTATATACCCAGTAATGGGATTTCTGGGTCAAATGGAATTTCTATTTCTAGATCCTTGAGGAATCGCCATACTGTCTTCCACAATGGTTGAACTAATTTACACTCCCACCAACAGTATAAAAGTGTTCCTACAAAGGACACAAACTCAGCAAACTGACACAAGAACAGAAAATGAAACACTGCATGTTCTCACTCACAGGTGGGTGTCAAACAATGAGAACACATGGACACAGGGAGGGAAGCATCACACACTGGGGTCTATCAGTGGGGGGCGGGAAATAGGGGGACAGCAGGGGGCCGGGAGCTGGGGAGGGATAGCATGGGGAGAAATGCCAGATATAGGTGATGGGGAAGAAGGCAGCAAATCACACTGCCATGCGTGTACCTATGCAACAATCTTGCATGTTCTTCACATGTAACCCCAAACCTAAAATGCAATAAAAAAATAAAAAATAAATAAAAAGTGTTCCATTTCTCCACATCCTCTCCAGCATCTGTTGTCTAAAGATTTTTTGATGATTGCCATTCTAACTGGCATGAGATGGTATCTCAATGTGGTTTTGATTTGCATTTCTCTATGACCAGTGGTGATGAGCATTTTTTCATATGTTTGTTGGCCTCATATATGTCTTCTTTTGAAAAGTGTCTGTTCATATCCTTCACCCACTTTTGAATGGGTTTGTCTGTTTTTTTTCTTATAAATCTGTCTTAGTTCTTTGTAAATTTTGGGTATTAGCCCTTTTTCAGATGGGTAGATTGCAAAAATTTTTTCCCATTCTGTTGGTTGCCGATTCACTCTAATGATTGTTTCTTTTGCTGTACAGAAGCTGTGGAGTTTAATTAGATCCCATTAGTCTATTTTGGCTTTTGTTGTCAATGCTTTTGGTGTTTTGGTCATGAAGTCCTTGCCTACGCCTATGTCCTGAATGGTTTTGCCTAGGTTTTCTTCTAGGGTTTTTATGGTGTTAGGTCTTATGTTTAAGTCTTTAATCCATCTGGAGTTAATTTTAGTGTAAGGTGTCAAGAAGGAGTCCAGTTTCTGCTTTCTTCACATGACTAGCCAGTTTTCCCAACACCATTTATTAAACAGGGAATCCTTTCCCCATTGTTTGTTTTTGTCAGGTTTGTCAAAGATCAGATGGTTGTAGATGTGTGGCGTTGCCTCTGAGGCCTCTGTTCTGTTCCATTGGTCTATAGCTCTGTTTTGGTACCGATACCATGCTGTTTTGATTGCTGTAGCCTTGTAGTATAGTTTGAAGTCAGGTTTGTTGCCTACAGCTTTGTGTGATGCCTCCAACGTTGTTCTTTTTGCTTAGGATTGACTTGGCTATGTGGGCTCTCTTTTGGTTCCATATGAAATTTAAGGTGTTTTTTTCCAGTTCTGTGAGGAAGGTCATTGGTAGCTTGATGGGGATAGCATTGAATCTATAAATTACTTTGGGCAGTATGGCCATTTTCACGATACTGATTCTTCCTAACCATGAGCATGTACTGCTTCTCCATCTGTTTGTGTCCTCTTTTATTTCCTTGAGCAGTGGTTTGTAGTTCTCCCTGAAGAGGTCCTTTACATCCTTTGTTAGTTGTATTCCTAGGCATTTTATTCTCTTTGCAGCAATTGTGAATGGCAGTTCATTCTTGATTTGGCTCTCTGTTAGTCTGTTATTGGTTTATAGGAATGCTTGTGATTTCTGCACATTGATTTTGTATCCTGAGACTTTCCTGAAGTTGCTTCTCTGTTTAAGGAGATTTTGGGCTGAGACAATAGGGTCTTCTAAATATATAATCATGCCATCTGCAAATAGAGACAATTTGACTTCCTCCTTTCCTAACTGAATACCATTCATTTCTTTTTCTTGCCTGAGTGCTCTGGCTAGAACTTCCAGTACTATATTGAATAGGAGTGGTGAGAGAGGACATCCTTGTCTAGTGCCAGATTTCAAAGGGAATGCTTCCAGTTTTTGCCCATTCAGTATGATATTGGCTTTGGGCTTGTTGTAAATAGCTTTTATTATATTGAGATACATTCATTGATACCTAGTTTATTGAGAGTTTTTAGCATAAAGGGCTGTTGAATTTTGTCGAAGGCCTTCTCTGCATCTATTGAGATAATCATGTGGTTTCTGTCTTTGGTTCTGTTTATGTGGCGGATTACGTTTATAGACTTGTGTATGTTGAACCAGCCTTGCATCCCCAGATGACGCCTACTTGATCGTGATGGATAAGCTTTTTGATGTGCTGTTGCAATCAGTTTGCCAGTATTTTATGGAAGATTTTTGCATCTAGGTTCAGCATTTAGAATTTGTAATGTCATTTGCTCAAATTTAAAAAATGGAAGGTAGTTTTGTGAAAGATTTATATTTCATAAGAGATTAAAACAAATCTATATTTCTTTTTTTGTGATAGGGTCTCTCTTTGTCACCCAGGACGGAGTGCAGTGGCACAAGCACTGCAGCCGCAACCGCCCAGGCTCAGGCGGTTCTCCCACCTCAGCCTCTGGAGTAGCTGGGATGACAAACAAGCACATGTGTGAATAATTTTTAAAATATTTTGTAGAGATGGGGTTTCCCTATGTTGCCCATGCTAGTCTTAAACTCCTGGGCTCAAGTGATCCTCTTGCTTAATCTCTGAAAGTATTTGGACAAGCATAAGCCACTGCATCTGGCCTCTTCCTTTCTTTAAAAATTTGGGACATGAAAAATAAATTTAAAAAGTAATCACATACAATAGCCACAAATAAAATTAAATACCTAAGAATTAACCACTGAAGTAAAAGATTTCTATAATGGAAACTATAAAACACTGATGAAATTGAAGAGGACATCAAAAAAATGAAAAGATAGTCTACATTCATGGACTGGAAAAATCAATATTGTTAAAATGTCCATACTACCCAAAGCAATCTACAGATTCAATGCAATCTTTATTCAAAATACCAGTGACATTCTCCACAGAAATACAAAATCCTAAAATTTATGTGAAACCACAGAAGTCCCAGAATAGCCAAAACTATCATAAGCAAAAAAAAAAAAAAAAAAAACAAATATAAAAAAAAAAAAAAAAAAAAAAAAAAACCTTGAGTAATCACATTACCTGACTTCAAATTATGCTAAGGACCTATAATAACCAAAACAGCATGGTATTGGCATAAAAACAGACACATAGACCAATGGAACAGAATAGAGAACTCAGAAACAAATCCACACACCTACAGTGAACTCATTTTTGATAAAGGCGCCAAGAACGTTCACTGCGGAAAAGTCAGTCTCCAATAAACAATGCTGGGAAAACTACATATACACATGTAGAAGATGAAACGAGACCCCTATATCTCACCATATTCCAAAATCAAAACAAAATGGATTGAAAACTTAAACCTGAGACCTCAAATTATGAAAGTACTACAAGAAAACATTGGGGAAAGTTTCTAGGGCACTGGTCTGGGCAAAAATTTTTTGAGAAATGGACAAATGTGATCATGTCAAGTTAAAAAGCTTCTGTACAATAAAGAAAACGATCAACAAAGTGAAGCAATCAATAATGCAGAGAATGGGAGAAAATATCTGCAAACTGCCTATCTGACAAGGGATTAATACCTAGAATATGTAAGAAGCTCAAATAACTCTTAAGGAAAAAAACTAATAATATGATTTAAAAATGTGCAAAAGATTTGAATAGACATTTCTAAAAAGAAGACACATAAGTGGCAAACAAGCATATGAAAATGTGCTCAACATCACTGATCAGTCAGAGAAATGCAAATCAAAACTGTGATGAGATATTACATCAGCTCACTTCAGTTAAAATGGCTTATCTCCAAAAGACAGGCAAGAACAAATGCCAGAGAAAATGTGGAGAAAAGAAACCCTTGTGCAGTGTTAGTGGGAATGTAAGCAAAACCACTACAGAGAACAGTTTTGAGCTTTCTCAAAATACTAAAAGTAGATTTACTATATAATCCAGCAATTCCACTGCTGGGTATATACACAAAAGAAAGGAAATCACTATATCAGAAAGATATCTGTGCTCATGTTTTTTGCAACACTGTTCACAAGAGTCAGGATTTGGAAGCAACCTAAGTGTCCATCAACAGATGACAAATGAATAAAGAAAACCCAGTACATATACACAATGGAGTACTATACAGCCATGAAAAGAATAATATCCTGTTATCTGCAACAACATGGATGGAACTGGAGGTCATTATGTTAAGCAAAATGAGCCAGACACAGAAAGACAAACATCACATGTTCTCATTTATTTGTGGGATCTAAAAATCAAAACAGTTGAACTCATGGAGACAGATGACAGAAGGATGGTTACCAGAGGCTGAGAAGAGCAGTAGCAGGTGGGGAAAAAGTAGAGATGGTTAATGTGTGCAAAAAATTAGAAAGAATAAATAAGACCTACTATTTGGTAGCACAACAGGGTAACCATAGTCAATCATAATTTCATTGTACATTTTAAAACAAGGGTATAATTGGATTGTTAGTAACACAAAGGATAAATCTTGGCGGAATGCATACTTCACTCTCCATGACATGAATATTATACACTGCATGCCTGTATCTAAATATTTGAGGTATGCCATAAATATATACACCTACTATGTGCCCACAAAAATTAAAATTAAAAAATGGGACTACACGTGCAATATATCTAAGACCCAAAATGAAGAGGTTCTTTCTATTGTTATGGCAATCATATAGACACACATGAAAATGCAGATTTCCGAGCCATACACGAAGCCATTCTGATCCTTTACATAGGCTCTGAATTTTAGCAGACACCTGCAGGGAGTATGGGGAGCAGACACCCACCCCACGTGCTTCTGATATGAACTGCCTGTTCTGTGCAACACTTTGATAAACGGTGGATATAAAAATGAATCCTATGGATCAAAAAGCAAGAAAATGTTAACCTTTAGCATTTGTTGGTAGAATGAAAACGAAATTAAATGTATGTAATACAAGTGAACAATGAAATATTTAAAACCAGGAAATGAAAAAGAAAGAGGAAAACAATGTTAAAATTTGGTTATAAGATATTGGTTCAGAAGAACCAAAATCAGAAAGAAACAAAAACAGATGATAGGTTGAATCGAGCATTTCAGATGATTCATGTGCAGTATTTTCTTACTTGACAAAGGAAGATGGATAAATTTTGATTGTATTATATGTAGAAGAAATTTCAAGGTTACAGACAAAAAAAGTGCTTCTGAACCTATCATCAGACTTTTCTTCATTCTTTTTCTTAGTGATTTTATTGCCAACCACCCCAAATCCTATTTGAAAGCTGGGAGGGCATAAAGCTGATGCCGTAAGATAAGCTCAAAGATCAGGTGACAAGCGATGCATGTGGATATGGGTGCACATGTGCACTGCCGCCTGCCCTGTAACGTGGTCCCTCACAGGACTGTGACCTCAGCGCTTAGTACAGGGCCAGGCACTAGAATACCACATCCCATCCATTTGGGGACCAGGGATCCGTGTACACGACAGTGAGAACTATATATGAAAGTCTTATATCACTGCTCTGCCTCCTGGTCTTACACTTAATGCTTGTCCAAGTAGGCTTCACGTGATAGGTATGGTCAATAGAGAGATTTCAGGCACTGACGAGTTTGACCAGGGCTGGAAAAGACATTCCTGCTCCCCAAGAGGGCGCCACAAATATTTCTGTTCACTCAGGGTCAAGAGGCAGCTGTAATGAGGACTTACCAGCGGCTGCTTCTCTTTCTAAAGAGCAATCCAAGTTCAGCTAAGAAATAGACGCTTTGCTAATATGTTTACAGGCATAGGATTTTCAACAGAAAGATAGGAGAATTTTTCCAATACTTTTTTCACCTATTAAATTCTTTAGTAAAAAATCTGCAAAGTATGGCAAAAAGAAATTATTGTAAAGCCATTAAAATATAAGTCATCTGAAACTTTAATGTTAAATAACATAGATATTATTTTATAATAGTGTTATTGTTTAAAAAGCTGAATGTAAAAACCCATAAAATGTAGAATAATTTGCTTTCAATGAATATTTCCACTTAACAAATTCTAAGATTGCTACATAAATGAAGAGATTTTGTTAAAATTTGGGTCCACTAGAATGCAAAAAAGTGAGAGTACTTTAAAATGCTTTGTAACATGTAAAACACGAATTAAAAAAAATTTGAGCAGTTCTTAACAATATATCAGGGTTTGACCAAGAAAGATAACAGGGGTATAAGGATTACTAACATGATGGTTTGAAAATATTACTACCCAATAACCTGCAGGTCCAGAGAACTCTACCAAATGGTTATAGCTTTAAGAGGATACTCAAATAAGTAATTACTTCCAAAGTTATCAATGAATTATTACATGGGACCATACTTCACTGGCTTTCACTGTTACTCGTATTACAAATAATGTGAAAAGTCAGGTTTGGAGTGAAGTGAACTACTTAATTTTTTAATGTTAGCATTCTAAGATGTTGGAAAGTGATCAAGGTTTTGTAAACTAAATCACTACCTACTTCAGGATTTTGTCTAGTGAACTGGATATTTAAAAACAATGCATAACCCAAAGGTTTGTTGTAGTACTTAGAAATGTTCCATTCANAAAAAAAAAAAAAAAAAAAGGAATGAAGGCTACTCAACAGAAATGACAGACAAATTAGAGCTAAAGAAAATGTGGCTGGATTTTACGAAGAAACTGGGGAGAAACTGTGGAGGCTCCAATGATTCCACATGGCTGCCGGAAGAAGGGGCCCACGTGGGATGAAGACTGTGCATTAAACTGTCAGAGCAGGCTGCTCTCTTTGTGTGTAAGAATGATGGGCATCTGTTGTTCAGGTGAATAAGATTTCTAGCCAGAAACACAGACACTGCTAGCATTCATTCATTCATTCATTCATTCATTCGTTCAGTCACTCTATCATCAAAACCTCAGCCGAGTTGCAGGCCTTCGAAGTTTACAGCAGGGGAGATGGACAGCCAACCAAGTGATTTCAACAGAGCATGTAAGCGCTGAAAGGAGGTAGGTAGGGCAGTGTGTCCACTCAGAAGGGTTTCAGAACTGGCTCTTGTAATCAGGACGCCTCAGCTTCCCAGCACCAGGTGAGGGAAGAGTGTGCCGTGTGTCCAAAGGCCAAGGCCTTAGGAGAGAAACGTGGAGGAGTGGGCATGGCATTATTTGGTGTATACCTCTAGTTCCAGAGGGCTGAGTTGCAGGGTGCAGAAAGGAATGAGCCCAAGAGTGGCGGGGGTCAGTTCACAAAGCGCCTGGACCCATCCATTCCCACAGAGACATCTAAGAAATGTCTACTGTTGGCCAGATCCTGCTCTAGCCCCTGGGTCCTCTGTGCTGGAGAAAAAGGGGCCATGCCATGGAATTTACAGAAGGTATCTGACAGATGTTAGAGACAAGAGAGTGTGCTAAATGACACTATAGCATGCTCTATGCTGTGGGCTGTTGCAAGGACAGTTACAGTTTGGGGTATTTGAGGAAATCATTTTGTCCCTGAATAAATACAGCAAAACCACTAAGGGGAATTTTCCATACATTAGGAAATTCTCAACAGAAAGTTTCTGTAGTGCTTCCATTTCAATGACATGAAATGTCCCTGATATACAGGATACAGATAGTGATGGGCAAACACACCACTGACACCACGTCAAAAGCAAGGAATAAAGAAAATAAAAAGCAGCATCATTACTAAAGTCTTTATTAAATGAACAATGAAAACAAAGGAAATGGCTAAAGGAAATGGCTTTCTCAGCTTCCATGAAAACTAGTTTTGATTAAATACATAAGCTAATGAAAGCGTTTTTCTATGTTACCTTTCATATGGCCAAAGTCAACTGCTGCTATTCCTAAAACGTCACAGAAAGAGAGCCTCACAGTACAAGTTAGGATCTGACCTGAAGTATTAACAACCTGGGAAGAAAGCGCAGAGGAGTGGGTGTGTGGATATTCTGGCTTCCAAGATTGGTAAAAACATTTCTCAACCCACCTGAAAACCACAGAAACCTCATATTACTGCAGTTATCTGGGCACTTTACAAACTTTTTTTTTCTTTAATTGATACAGAATCTCACTGGTACCAGGCTGGAATGCAGTGGATTGCTCTTGGCTCACTGCAGCCTCCATCTCCTGGGCTCAAGTGATCCTCCCACCTCAGCCTCCTGAGTAGCTGGGACTACAGGCATGCGTCACCATGCCCAGCTAACTTTTTTAATATTTTTTGTAGAGATGGGGTTTCATCATGTTGCCCAGGCTGGTCTCAAACTCCTAGGCTCGAGCGATCCTCAGCCTCAGCCTCCCAGAGTGCCAGGATTACAGGTATGAGCCACCGCGCCTGGCTGCTTTACACCCTTGTGTTGTGGCATGTACCACTTCTTTCTTAGAGCACAACAGCTAAGATGGCTGGGGGCCTACGTGCTCTGCTTAGTAACCTTGATCTTGGACAACCGATCTCACACCTCAATGACTTCGTTTCTTCATATGGAATACGGAGATAGTGGTGGTACCTTTCACAAAGACTTATTGTGAGAAATAAGGGAGTATAATGAATGCAAAGTTAAAAAGTTAATAAATGGAAAGCATTTAGAAGACTCCTGTCTACAAGAAGAGGCTATAAACTAGAGAAAATGTAAGACAGGAAACTCACTAGGACCTTCCGCTGTCCCTCTACCCAGTCCTCTACATTTGTCAGCTCCTTTCATCTCACTATCATCCTGAAAATGTCAAAAAGAGGCACTTTGACCTAACTGAACACAGTACTTACGTTAGGATTTCAAACTTCAGAGAAAACCACTGATCTTCAATTATACAAAAACAGAGAACAATAAAGCCACTAGCATATGGTATGCAAGCGCTTGTGATATTAGTTGTTGGTTAACTGTGTTAGGTAAATGCACACTAAGCTTATAGGCCCTGAAGTTGGCATAAAGAAGCCACACTGTTGGATGCAACTCCCACAGGAATGTCTGCTCACTCCAACAACTTACGATGACAATTTAGGGTCATTATGCCATCTTCAGTGTTACCATGTCTGTGATTCTGATCATTTCTCACTTTTGGAGAAGGCTCGAGTCCTAAAAATTTCATCTTTTCTAAGTTTCACTTCGTGTATCATGTGACAGAATTTATCAGATTTATGTTTAAACCCAGGAATTACAAACTGTGCTGAAATCAATCTAACTGCAGTACAGCGCTGCTGGGAAGGCTTGGCTGGAAGGATAATGAAGGCGTTCTCAAGTTCACAAGTATATTCCATTTACAGATGTCGAAATTGGCAGGTTTTCTCCAAGTGGACACAGAAAAAATTTCCAAGGTGCATAGAAACACAATCTCAAGAGAACAAAAGGATGCTGCAAAGAATAAACTCAGAATGATGGACGCATCCAAGTTCAGTGGCATGATGGATGCATGCAAGTTAAAATGGCGGAACTGTCCCAGGAGTAGAAGGGTTGATGTTAGAATCAGCAGGACTAAAAGGAGACTTAGGAGCCAGGAGTCCAAATTCAAACCAGTACTTCCCAGTAGAAAGGAATTTTTATCCTGCTGCCTCTTAAACAATGATTGTCATGACAATACTGATGGTGATGGTCTGATTAATCGAGCACCTACACCTGTGGAAAGCGTTGTGCTCTTAAGCCTGAACAACTCTTTTGAAATGGAAAATTTATGTGGGGACAAGGTATGAAATACAGATATTATTCTATCATGTTAAACACTGTGTCTTAAGAATCCCTTTGAGGTTACACAGAAAAGAAGAAAAACTAGACTTTACAAAAAGTAGGTTATATACAAACATTCTCAAGTCCTGGTCTCAGAAAATGTTCAGTGAGTAAAAGGTAATGAAGAACAAAATAAATTTGGCATTGAGGAAGAAGCAAAGTTATTAAAGCCATCATCAAAGTGTCTAATAATTTCCATTTGAATATCTACCTCTCCATTCAAATCCTATCTGTCAACCCTGCAATTATTGAATGAGGTATTGTGTGCACATGGGTGTCCCCTTCCTCCTAGAAGTGACATGCCAAGTGACTCTTCCTCACTGAAAACGATGAGGAACCAAGACCTTTGCTACAATATTTGATTTCAGACCCTCCTGTCACCCTCCTGTCACATGGCAAAATAAATGCAGAACACTTCTTGCTAGCTATGATTCTATTCACTCAGCCCTTTTATGCCAATGTTTATATGACACCGCAAGTGAGAGCTTAGACAAGACAAGCAAAGCTTGCTCATGTCTGAGAGCCCTGGTTTACTCATGCTCTGCCTGAATAGCCTCTGTCTCAGATGTATGCATGGCGGCTCCTCATCAAACCCAGCAGAGCTCAGGATTGTGCATGGTGGGCAGGGGGGAGGGGGCAGGGGGGAGGGTTGGGCACCGTCCTCAGGTGTGTGCATGGTGGGTGGTGGCTCCTCATCAAACCCAACGCAGCTCAGGTGAGTGCATGGTGGGGCTGGCACTCCTCAGGTGCTCCCTCCTCCAGAGGCCCACTGTCGGGAAACAACTCAAAACAACCTCCCAGCAACTCTAGGACACAAATCCCACTTCCTCGCCTTTAGAACACTTCACTTTTATCTTAAACAACCTTCTTACTCATTTATTTGTGTTCTCTGACATTCCTAACCCACATTCAATCAATGATGACAACGATGATAGCACTGCCCTTTGCTGATCTTTTTCACTGTTCCACAGGCAGTTATATCAGCCTCATCTATAATAAGGACCTTTATATAATGAAAGAATGAAGGAGTGAGTACTCAAAGACGTCCAGAGTCTAGCAGGTGAAGACGGACATTTATAGACCACTACCACTTCACAGTGTAAGGGAGACCTGGGTTATGGTTCTCCAAACAAGGGTGGAGCTCACAAATGTTAACTGAGTAGTTCCTAGAATGCTTCAAAAAACAGGTAACGGCTTCAGCTCATCTAAAAACATGTGTCCCTCTGCCAGGTGACAAGGAAGCAGAGGTGGGAAGGGCCTTCTGAACTCTTCATATAAACCCACAGATCACCGCGCTCCCCAGGAGTGCCCTCACCCTGGAGGGCTGCCACTTGCTGAGTACGCGGCAGGTGCCAGAGGTGGAGCTTTACAAATGTGGCCTCATTACACCGTGAAGATCTGGACAGTAACACATTGTACGGAGGAAAACAGGGTCCCCGCCCAGTCTGTAAGGAACTTCCCATGATGACACGTCTACCTTCCTTCCTCTCATAATAGAACCCACCATGAAATTATTCAGTGAATAAAATAGGGACTGTCAATGCTGACATCCAGGGAATTCACTAATTAGATACTTACTACATAAATATCTTTATGTTTATGCAAACTGACATGTTCAAGTTTCTAATCTATATTAAGAATAACAGATTATAACCCTCTCCTGTTTATTCCTCAAAACAATTTCAAAATTCAATCCCTCATCTAGAATGCTCCATTAGGAAGGTAACAGAGAGAAGACAGTGAATTATTAAAAAAAAAAAAAAAAATACCCGTAAGTTAATGTAATTAAAAATGCAGCACCTCCCAAATAAGCTGGCCGTGGGTCGAGCGTCTGCCTACGGAAAGGGCAATGGGGTGACTTATGGTTGGCTGAGGGACAAGGGCTGACTGTGTTGGTGGACCCCACAATAGAAATGATGCAACTCTAGGAAGAGGAAGGCAAAGCAAGACAACCTCATGGGGCATCAGAAAAGGCAGCCTTCAGTTACACTCAGGGTAGGAGGCATCCTAGAGACCCACGTTCTCGGTCCCAGGCCACTGGGTGGGGCCTAAGCCGTAGGTTATGGCCCAGGCTGTAAGAGTCAAGACTTTCTCTTAAGTTCAACTCACTTACTCTCTCTGGCTTTAAACACAGTAAAGAAACATTCTGATTATAACTTGGCTTCACAAGTAGCTTTTCCAAAAGAAAATGTCTTGACTGCTGACATGAGTATCCCAGTCTGCTTGACAATATTTCTCAATTTAAAGGGAAAACACTATGATTTATATAATTATCTCACAAAATCTAATGATTATAACTTGGTCAGAATCTCGCTGGGTACTGATAAAATCATGTTTCAAGAACTGCAACCTGAAGACCAATGCTGAGAAGACAGATGAGATCACGTCGTCCAGCCACGGGGGCCCTGGACAAGACACTACTTTCAACCCGCCAGCCCGTCCTTCTCCCGGACATCCTCCCTCCTGCCTTGCAATCACTGCTCAGCACGCCTCTCCTCCATTCAACCAACCCAGACTAACCTCACCACTCTCCCTTAATCACATCACAACGACATGCACTGTCATGAGCCTCCATCTCAACATCAGCTGCAAGATAATGCTTGCTGCACATATTACGATAGGACACACTGTATACACTAGAATGGAAAAATGACAAAGTAGCTCATGAAATGTGAGAGAGACAACTGCAGTCTGATATTTTGTTTTAAAAACAAAATGAGTACAGTTTGGGGAAGAAGGATAAAGAGACTTAAGCTTATGAAGTTCCATATAAACCAATAAAACACAAAGGCTGCCCAAACCCTTATTATCCCCTTGGAATGGAGGACATCAAGAGCAGCATCTGTTGTTGGCACATGTGGGATACACAGAGGCCAGCAAGGACAGGTTGGTGGGTGCCAGGAGGAATCCAAGCAGGATGGCGAGCTGGATGTGATGAGGAAGTGGGGCTGTGACATAGACAGGGAGATACCAGAAAGTTACTCAATTTCATAAGCAATGAGCCTCTAAAATTGGATTGAACTGGATGCTGGGATTCACTTTTGCCCTTAAGTTTAGGAAAGAAGCAACTTTTCAAGATGAATTAAAAGTGATGAATACTTTAAAATAGGAATTTGACTTCTAATGTGGAACTTCAGAAAAAAGAACCAGGAACATGTAATCCAGTATAACTTCACTGCTAAGTAACAACAAAATTAACAAATGATAAAATTAGGTTACATAAGATTTGAAAAAAATTTTAGGACTAGTTTCATTAACTAAAATATTAATAATTATTGCATAGTTATAATGCCAGTCTTTCTTAAAGGTTTTTTTTTTTTAATAAACAACAATGAAACCTTTCCTATTATTTTCTCCTTTGCTCAACATTTTTAATTTTATATCCTAAGTGGAAGGAGACAAGCTTAATATCTGTATTGACACAATTACATAGCTATTTAATCATATAGCTATTTATGATAGAGATTAAAGATAAATATTAACAATAATATACAAATAGATCACCGTAATATAAGCATCTATTTTGAAAATAATTACTCAGAAGTAACAATTTGTCTGTTTCTCCCAAATAACTGTTTCTGGGCAAGTTGGTTTTTAAAAATATTTTAAGTGAGCCAAGTGATCAAAAAATGCTTTTCTAATTGGCATTAAATATTGAGATTGGCCTCTTTCCCTTTAGAAAACATTACATTTTGTTATAAACTATTGAACATGTTAATATTGGAAAAGTCAACAGGAATAACATCAATTGAGCTATCATAATGACTAAAATATGTGTAAAATACATTTATGTGGGTATGTTAAAGTGTTTGTGTGTATCTATGTGTACACACGCATGCGCACACACACACAAAACACACACTCTCCCCGTTCCTCCTTACTTTGAGCCTACCTTTTGTTTTTTCTCGTCTCCCATTAGGGTCTCAACTTTTCCCCCAGAATAAAGCAGCCCAGCCACACAGTGCCCTGAAATGGACTAGATTCCTGCTGGTGTGGTGAAGCCAATCAAAACAAACTTCCAGTCTACACAATGACTTCAGAGTAAGGGCTGCCTGCAGCTGGTGTGTAAGAGGTGCTGGTATACACTGTGGTCACATTGTCAGAAGTGATACAAATCCTCTATATTTCTATATACAAGCCAAGTGTTAGGGAGTGTGCAGCAGCACATGGAGGTGGGGAACGTCTCCTCAAGGAAGCTGCATGTGGTTGGGGACTGTCCTATCAGGAACAAAATGTAATACAAGGGAAATAAGCACTCTGGAAGCTTAAAAAAATTCAAGTGAAGGAGACTGAGAAAAGATGGCCAGGATACAACATAAGCAGACACACATGGCAGATGTACAATGCCACCAAATTAAGGTAGAAAAAACAGACACCAAAATCTAACGTTAAGGCTGTGGTTGCTTGTCCTGGAGCACTGAAGGTCTGTGTCCACGACAGAAGGCAGAGTGGCAAGCCGAGAGCACGGCTGAGGACTCAGCCAGCCTGGGATGGACCCCAGCTCTCAAGGCAAGTCCCTCTGACAACGACATCCAAATCCAGCCACTTTTCACTGCGTCTACTGCCCTCATCCAAGTGATCACTATCTCTTGCCAAGACCCTCTCATTCCCATGCAGTCCCTTCTCCATCCAGAAGCAAGAATGACTTTTTGCAAAAAACAAATCAATGTAGGCTCTTCTCTTGCTCACAGTCATTCTGTGGCTTTCCGCCAGTCGGAAGAAACATCTCCACGTGCCCTGCCTGGTCTACCTCACTTCTCTCTTCTCTCAAGCCCGCCTGGCTGTATTCCATCACGCTCATACTGCTTCACCTCCTGCAGCCAGCCCGGAGCCCTCAGCTCTGCCCCGTCCGTGTTTGCGTCAGGTTTCAAAGGGCATTCCAGGCAGCGCTCTTCCCGACGCATTTTCACGGCCCTGGCCTTCCCTTTCGTTTCCTTACAACTTCTGGGAGAAATGGGATGTGCTCATTATTTTAACTGTGGCCATGGTTTCAAGGGCTTATACTTCTACTAAAACAGATCACACTGTATACTTTAAATATGAGCAATTTATTTTATGTTAATTATACCTCAATAACACTGTTTTTTTAAAGTCATGTTCTTGAGAGATTTTCCCTAACCTTGTATGCACAATCGTCCAGCCCCTCCCTGCTCCTGCTCTGATTGTCTTCTTCTTTCTGCCTCTTTTTCCAACATGGCATTACCATGTACATTTATTAGTTTATTTGCTTATCATCTATCTCCCCCTGAGGGTTAGCCTCTGTCTCCAGGGTCTAGAACAGTGGCTGCTACCCAGAAAACACTCGACAAGTATTTGGCAGTAAACAAGTGTGTAACCTGGGCCAGCTCCTAAACTCCCCGTGCCTGCATGCTTCTCCGTGAGCCCACAGCGCAGCACCAGGGGCGGGGGTTGGGATTAAAGGGATGATATCAGGGACAGCACAGAGCACAGTGCCTGGCATGGGCCAACTGTGAGGTACTCATTAGCTACCAAAGGTTCACAGAGAGTATCATAAATGTGGAGAAATTCACTGCCATCTAGTCCTTTTATTTTTAGCAAGTTAGTTGCTGCTCTGTAATGATCAAGTATTTTCCTCTCCTTGCCTTCCAGGCTCCTGATCAATAACTGTTGATGCCTCATTAGTAATAAGGGGCAGGATCTTACTTTTGAATAACAGAACCTGACAAAGCTCTTACGACACCTTTGCGGTTATTCTAGCAATACTTCATAGAGCTGTGCTTTGCCAGGGATCATTATTTGGTTTATATTTTCTAATTTCTAACTTAGTATGGTTTCATCTGCTCTATGAAATATGATGAGAAGTTTCCTAGAATTATTGGGTTTTTTTGGTCAGTTCCTGTTCCGGATGATCATCTTATTCTCTAATTATCTTTGGTGTATAAGTTAAATATTCCAAAAATGATAACCTTAGAAATTACCTTATTTTACTTTTCATTTAGAAAATGAGTTATTTCTAAAAATTAATATCCATAAAGAAAACATACAGACTATGAAAGTGAATCAAAGTTAATGATTTAGATTAAAACCTACATGTAAACTAAAGATAGTTAATACTAAAGATGGAATAAATCTGCAAATATGAAGCTCAACCAGAGGAAATAAAAGTAATTTTCAAATAAAAATGCCATGTTTAAGGTTACTTTCTGGTAGTTAAGTTATCCAGGGAAACTAAGATGATGCTCAAGGAAGAAACAGCAAAGCAGTGAATCAAAGGCACGCAATCAACGAGAAGACGAGGCCCGGACAGGCGGAAGTGTCAACGGTGAATGCACTGAGAACTCATGCTGTACATGTCACCATATTGTATTCTGGGGTTTGCCAACTTTCTACAAGATCCCAGTTTAGGCAAATCAACAGAGGGATAATGTTGACTAAACGGGCCAAGAAACCAAGAACAGGGAGGAGAGAAAGGGAAGGGCACACCAAGGGCACACCTTTGTCACTCCTGCCTTCACTTCTCCTTGCCTTGTGGGGATTTCCGTTGTTTACAAGTAACTGGTGCAGTGAACATGTCCTGTTTACGTGTATTTAAAATGTCTCTATCACAGAGAAAAAAGTAAAGTTCAGTAAATTTGAACATTTGGGGTATCACAGTAGCAATGGTCTTAACAGAGGAGTTATTTAGACTCTTGTGTACTGTCCTGTTACCACATGAAGGGAACTAAGGCTCTTATTCTCCACTGTAATATTTAATATGTGTCCACTCCAGAATCAAGAAAAGGAAAAAAAAAAAAGTTGCATGTGAAAATATTAAAATCCAAATCTTGGCAGCAAATTTTCAGTTGAGACAATCAATTCAGTCCCAGTAAAGGCAGTAGCAAAAGGTCAAAATAAAATCATTAAGGAAGTTTCTAAAGCTTCTAGAAGCCTCATTAAAAACCATAACCTGTTAAAAGTATGAAAACCCTCGGGAGTCAGGTAAGAGAGCCTGAAGTTTGTGCACTGGGAGTATTCCCATTAGCAAGAAAATGGGAGACCTCCCTGGGTTTAGAGAGAACTTAATTCCAAAGCTTCTTAACACACAGCAAAACAGAGAGGCAGTAAATGCCCTACAGAAGCTTTTATTTACAAAAGTGGCAATGTTATCATAATGATTTTGTTGAAGATGAAAGCAAACAAGATTTTTAAGTATTTGTAATGGTAGAACAATTTTATCAAGTGACCCAAAACTTTCTCCCTCCTTGGCTAAGAGGAATTCAGCATCAAAACAGCACTTTCCTTCTACCATTGGCCCTGCTGATAAGTTTTCATAACTTGATAAATGAGACTTCTAAATAAGGTCTGTACCATTGTTCAAAGGGCACTGACCTCTATGTGAGCAGCAGAAATAATGAAAACAAGGGCCACAATTCATTGGGACCTACTAAGACTGCACTGACTTTTCCATCTTGTTAATTACCTAACTGCTTACTATTTTAAAATACATAAGCATTAAAGGTGGTAGGAAGGAATCAAGAAAGTTTCAGCAAAATCTTTTTCTTGAAGCCACATATCTTTGGATTGGCAGCAGGCAGCTTTGGAAGACAGGAGCTAGACATTTCCAAGATCATCTGTCAATCTTTCTTGGACACCACCAGCTTCTGAGGAGGACTCTGGAGCACCGTCCTCCTGCCTGCTGTATGCAGCTGGCGCTCGGTGGATCTCTCGTGGCCATTCAGTGCTTCCACCACCCACTTCCCATTTGGCCTCAAACACTCTTCTACTGCTACGGGGAAGGCAATATTAGCCAGGGCAGTCATCTGGAGTCATCAGCCTAACCACAGCCAAAGGGGGGTTAAAAAGAACCTATCAGCGTTTTTTTCTCTCTAACATTTTAATTCTCTGAATTGAGTCCAAGAGGGACTAGCTTATGTCAAACAGACCATGGGTTTGGGCTGTGGTCTGAAAGTGCCTGCCCTTGTGCTGACCGTCCTATTTCAGAGAGGTCTGGAGGCTGTGGCACCTCAGCAGAGTCATGCCATCTCTTCAGCAGCAGGGATACCACTGCGTATCCACAGAAGCACTCCCAATCTCCTATAAAAATAACTGTTAAGGAGTCAGGTTTTGTTCTTTACTTGTTGACATCGGGTTTTCTTAACCTGGGAATTCAGAAACCTCCCTCCAATTCCCTCAAAAGTGTATGCAAACTTTCAGAAAAGTGCTGATATTTTAGGAACAGGGATTTTGCTTTCCTCATAATCTCAAAGATGTGGACAAATGAAAACCATGAAAGAGATTACCAGGAGATTAGGGTTGTGATCTATTTGTGATTTTACAGAATTATCGTGTATTACAGCAGGAAGTACCAGCAAGCTTATCTATTAATATAAAGTTGGTTCTTTCATCTTCCTTCATGGAAACTGAAGTACAGAGAGGCTAAGTGATTCCCTTGAATCCTGACTGTGAGCCAAAAGCCTGGGTTCCAGACCTACTCGCTCCTAGTTCGAAGGGCTTTTCATTTGCACTTAGTATCCCTGAACTTTTTACAAATTTCCAACGATTTATTAGAAATATTTATTTCAAATGTGTGTTCGTCAGAGAGAAATGTACCTACTGAAAATGTCATAAATGGTTTCTTCTGTACTATCTCACATCTTCCTGCCCTATTGGCCGCACAATTCCATTTCCAGTTTTCTTCGGGTTCTTTTCCCTCTGTTCTCCATGTGGACACCATGGCTGACTGTAGACTTCCTTGATTTTTCCACAGTTTGCCTCCCAAGCTTTAGATTGTCCTTTCTTTTTATACCCTAGTGTGTGGTCTAATTTTGCATACTGAAATGAAACCTTTACATAAAACACCTTAAAAGTTGTAGTATTTCTTCTTTATTTCTGACTTTAAACTTTGGAATACATTAACTCTAATTTGAAATCTTATTTTAAGGCCAGACATTCTAACTGTTGTTCTCTCTGATTTCTAATTAGTGATCTGTATTTTTACATAGCATTCTTATACAAGTTTATGTTTATTTTAAACTCCCAGTATATTTTCTTAAATATCTGTCCTCTCTCTCTCCCAAAAGGTAAACTTGATCTTTCCTTAGGATTGATGTCATAAGGATGTGATGAGAGAGAATTATTTAAGAAATATCATTTTCAATACAGATAAAAATATTTCAGAATGACATGTAAAATGATAAATTAACTTGCTAGTGTTGGGGATTCAACATTTACTACATTAGAATTCAGAACTAGACTAATGATTTCCACATAATTGAAACTGCAAAGGTGATGTCTATGGACACTTATATATTGTCTTTTACACAGAGCCTCATAGAAAAGATGAGGGGAAAAGTCAGCTAAAAACTAGTAATCTGGAACATAATGTTTTACAAATAAACTGACCAGTCTAAGTAATGAAGACCAAGTGCAGGTGAATGTCAGTGGACAACATGTATTAATGAGCAGCAGGTTCTAAGAAGTAACAGTAAGATATGATACTCCCATGGCACATACAATGAAAAAAGCAGTTACTAAGCAAAGCCTCCCATTAAAGACAATCACTGGACAAAGGATGATGAAAAGAATTTGCTTTTCTGAGTAGTTAAAGCAATATAAGCTAAAAGGTGAGGCGAGCAGAACAGAATCCTTGCCTCTGTAAGAGAGAAAGATGCCTTCTTTAAAACAGTGATCGGCAGTTCATACTTTCCACACGATCCTGCCTATTGTAGGCTCCGAGAGAAGTGTCCTGGGCTCTGCTGTTGTTTGATGCTTAATTATTTTACCTATGAAGTAATTTTCTCTTTGATCCTTGGTTTTGAAGGTGTGAATTTACAGCACTTTTCTGTGTTCTTGTGTAAAAGACAATAAAAAGGAGAGGGGTTTGAGAGGCCCTAAGAGCCGGAGAAAAGAAATGAGAGGAAGAAACAAAAGGTGCAGGCAGAAAGCCCACTATTCTCTGAAAGACAGAGGCTTAGTGCTTCACTTTCATGAAGGAAAATGGTTGGCTACACACACGGTTCCTGCCTACCTGTTTGTGTGTACAAGGCTTTTATCAGTGTGGGGCTGACTCTGATCCTGGCACCGTTGCCGGGATGCCAGTACCGGTACCTGGTACGCTAGAGTGATGCCTCCTCCCTCCGAGGGAAGAAGGCAGCGGCAGTTTTGTACTCTCTGGCAGGCACTCCATGCGTGTGGGAACGTGCATTTTGCTGCTGCAGCCTGACTTGAGCTTCCATTACTTCCACATCGTAAAATTTATTTTTTAATTTAAATGATGCCATTTCACATCGCACTCCACTGAAGTTCTGTATGTACCTGGCCAAATTCAGCACTACCAAAAATGATACTTTGAAATTCCCAGTTGAGGTGCAAGTAACAAACAGCTCAGCTGAAGGTGGAATGGAAAACATCATGAACTTGGGCCCTCTTACTTAATAATATTTTTGTATCTCCCAGGTCAAATGAAACCAGGAATAATTTCAGCTAAAATTAGGTAACACTATTCACCGGGTGGGGGGGTTGGGGGGAAGGAAACTACATAAAAGAGCCTTGTTAGAAAAACCCACAAAATTGCCTTTGTCCCTTTTCTAAGATTATGCAAAGAAAAAGGAGAAAAAAATGAGGTCATGTCTTAGTTATCTGAACGGTTTCGGCATGGTCTGGTGTGGGACAGGAGGTGGTCATCTGTTAGGTCCCTCCACAATGGCCTGCTTCTACTAGTCAAACTGACAAGATAAGCCACACAGACTACTAACCCTCGCTTCAATTACCAAAAGAAAAATGCTTTATATTCGATGAAAAAATCTTATTTGAGAACTCTAATAGTATTAACCAAAAAGCCTATCACTTCATATGATTAAACTTACCTAAAAGGAAATCATTAAAATGTACTGAGTCACATCCTTAAAGACAGCAACATGATCAGTTGTTCAAAGATAAAGCTTATTACTGTCATGTTAGTCATTATTTCCCAAGATATTTTATTATATTTACTTTAAAAAATATGTTTTTATCTGCCACATTTATGCTTAGTTTCTTTCTTATGTTTAATTTTTAATGCAAACCAAATCATTCAAATCATGGTTGGTTTTCAGTTCCAATCTAAGAAAAGACACATATAAATTGTTATAAAAGACACATTAATGTTTTCCAATTATAATTGTTCAGAACTCAAACATACATAAAGTAAACAGATAAATGAAACAGTGTAAAGTGTGATCAAAATACTTTCTTCCCTGTGATTCACATTTTTTTTTAACAATTTACAAAATAAAGTACATTTTTAAAAGGGTTAGTTTGATTACTAAAAATCAAATCAAACATACACAAAGAGAGCCTCTCAAAGCACAAAAAGAGTTCTGTGAAAAATGTGGTTAGTTTTTCCTAGGGCTGGAGCAGAGAATAAATGCCACAGTTACTAGAATCATACAATCTCCCTGATTCTCACAGAAGTTCAGCTTTGTGAAATTTGAAAATTCCATATTCAATCATACTGTTAGCCACAAACCTTAAAGTGATTCTCTAAATTGGAATAAATAGTTTAAAATGGTTCTTTTTCCACTTTGGTTTGTTATGTAACATGTTTTTCTTGCATATATAATCTGTTGCTTTTCTGTTATGGACTTTTAGATAGTAAAGCTTACATATGTGATAAATTGATTAATACTCTCATAAAACCACCTTCAAATATCAGCCAGTACCTTAGGTAATGACTACTTTGGGGGTGAAGGTGTTCTGGACAGCAGTGAATGGCGATGGCAGCAGTATTTAATTTTGGAGATGAAATACAGCATTAGGGAGGCCTGTCACTTTGTTGTCACCCACAGTTTTAAGGGTGAGCAGCGAAGACATGGAGAGACAGCTTTAAGGTTATGACACTGCAAAAGCCAGGTTGCACTGAAATGAAAAACACTAGTGCTATAGAGCAGTTGAAACGTTCCTTAAGAAAGACTTTTAATTACTATGTTATTATATGAGACTTGCCTGGGTTAGAGGAAAGAAAAGACAAAAAATTAAGGACAGACCTGTTAAAGATCTAGACAGCAGAAATATATAAAGAACTAGGCTCATTCAACACTGATGCTTCTGAAGAAAATTTTAATAATATTGTAAATAAAATAAAATAAAATCAGGAGAAAAATAAAATCTTTAGAGAAACATTTCATATTGTCAAGGGCTTTTAAAACATAATTCAATACTTTGTCATTTTTTTGATTTTAGAATTCTAGCTGCCACATATTAAAACAAAATTTCAGCTCTGAGAGTAGTTTTCTAGGCAACGTACGCTTCCCTTTCGAGAAGACAAACTCTGTCTTTTCTCTAAATAACAACAATAAAAT
Source organism: Cebus imitator (assembly GCF_001604975.1). Classification (NCBI taxonomy): domain Eukaryota; kingdom Metazoa; phylum Chordata; class Mammalia; order Primates; family Cebidae; genus Cebus; species Cebus imitator. The sequence continues at coordinate 6,517,193 of NW_016107364.1, read as the reverse complement.
GGGCAAGTTGTCTGTAAGGGAGGGAAAAACAAAAACCAGCACAGATTGCTGGAAGAAACATCAACTGAAAAATGGGATACAGACAAAAAGCAATCTAGGATATATTTATAGGACACATGGCAATCCGTTCTGCTGGTCAAAATAGACTTTAGCATAAGAATTTTCATTAGATCTTTTGCAGAAAAAAAGTCCAGCTCCAACTTTTAAAAATCTCAAATGCAGGTGGAGAGTTTTAGTTTTAATTCACACTTAAAGTCTAGGGTCTTAAAGGCAAGGAAACAAGCATCAATGTACTCCATCTGGTTTAAAAAAGTAATGTATAAATTGTCTTATTTCACCTGTTAACTACTGGAAATAGGCAGCTAATACAAACTGAGAGTATATTCAGGCAAATGCACAGGAGTCGTCGCTGGTTGTGATGGGTAAGCCAAGAAGTACTTTTCTGTCAGGGAAACAGGGTGTAAATGAACAACAACAAAAATGCACACTCCTCGCTTCTATCCCCAGTCTGCAACCAGAGAATGAATGCATGATGCTAGGCCCTGAGGTTTTTTTGTTCGCATATATTTGAATACTGACGTGGTGCTCAAACGGTTTCTTTGAAACTCCTTTAAAAGTAAACAGAGGCTTTCCCCCCTTCTCTGCTAATCATATACTTTTTTGTTAAAAATGCAAGCCCTTTATTGCTTATAATCTCTTCTATCACTTGCTTGGGCATTTATTCAAATCAACAGCATAGAGGTAAGAGGAAGAAAAAGCTACATATGATTGCTGTCTGCAAAGCATGGATTAATATTTAGTTTTTAAGTGCTGTTCTTGTGTTTCATATTAAAATACTGAATTCAAGTCACAGATTCAGAGTCACTGCAAACTCAGAGCTTTTTGTATTTAGTCAAACATCTGTCATTTAAAAAAAATCTAGAATATCGGCATAGGTTAGAATAAAATCTAGTGTGCATCTTGCAATTCTACAGATTCCATTGCTGGTGGCCATACATCTTTGATGGCAAAACTACATTGGTTGTAACACCACAAAAATCAATAAATATTAACCTTTTCTGACACTTTGTGCATGGATACTTTATCAACTGCTGTCAGGTAATAGAACGGTCAGTGATGAACTATATTTCTCAGCTAAGGAATCCAAGACAAACGAAAAATTCATGTATATTAAGAGACTTTTTAAATTAAAAAAATTAGTAACAGATTTTATTTCCTTGAAGAACATAAAAGCGAATAAGCTTACTTACATTTTGAGTAGGTGACTTTGGTGGGATGTAAATATCAAGCAGCACTCTAACCGAAAGAACTAAATAGTAAACACATTTCTACAGGTGCCTCATATAATTAGATGGATTATATATAATCCACTTTTGAACTTCAGGTGACATGCTGACTATGAAGTGGGGAATATTATTTTATTATAATACCCTATTTGATTTCTGCTAGCAATCCACATTCTTTTGGATGAGATACAGGTCATATCTAGCATAATTTTATAGAAATTCTAAGGGAAAAACTGTTCAGTAGAATGGGAGTGTCACTTTACGCTGGGAAGCCTTCCACAGAGTCACCATAACAGTGACTTTTCAACACTAATGCCATGCCATCCTCGGGCTCCCAGTTACTGGGATCCTGGTCCATGTCGCATGTATAGTACACAGCAAGAGAACAGACTGTAGTTCTGGAGCTATGAGAACTGACATGCTAAGGCCTTCATCCTAGTTACTTCATGGTAAATATTCCATGACTTGGTTCTTCCAACATTGGGTATTAGCTTTGCAGCTCTGGCAGAATTTCACCAGTCTAATGTATTGATCAATTTGTGATATAAATTCAAAACTAAACTATCTCTTAATATCTTAACCCTGGTAATTTAAATAGCAAAGTGTACCTCTGTTTGCAATCTCTTTTCAGTATATGCATTACTATGCCTTATGGGTGACAAACAAACTGTGTCTTCATTGTCCAGTTCCCTCCAAAAATAGCATGAAATTTCAATAGGGCAGCAATTCAGACAAATAACTCATTTTTCAGATGGAAAATAATTGCTTCATACATAAAATAACAGCTGTAAGAAAGAGAACTGCAATGTGCTAAAAGTACTATTTAACGTAATATCAGCCTAAGAAAAATCAGAATTCTCAGGAAAATAACAAGATATTAGTTACATCTCTTTGGGCTGTTTATTTAAAAAATTGATTTTTTGGTAGAAATAACTCTAATGAATCCATTTTTCAAGAAATATTAACAATTAGGTATGATAATTTTATAGTGAACGACTTTGGAGATAGAGTAAAAAAATTAAAACAAAATAATATGGATCTTTTAATACGATCTAACACTTTTTCATTTCTCAAAAAGAAGTGGGTTCTCAGAAGCTGTTGAGATGAGGAACACATGCACAGAAGTCAAGCACGTTACTGAGACTCTGGTACCCACTGAGGCTTGGGGGCTGAAAGCGTGACTGCCAGGCAAGCATGGAGAGGAAGCGCCCCGGATGGGCACCAGGGCAGACAGACTCAGGGCTCGAGCCACCCCGCGGACCAGTAGGTCCCTATCAAAACATGCTGGAGGCCCAGCCAACTGCCTTATAAAAAGCATGTTTCTGAAATGACTAACAGCTTTAAAATTTTAAACTTCAGGTCAGAACGATTAAAAAGATTTCTTACAAACCGGTCGAAACAGGGCAAGTCTTGGGTTTCTGTTCTCCAGTCACGCTTAAGTCGCGTCATGACTGGGTTTCCTGTTTATGCTCTCTGATCCCAAGCTATGCTAGGTTAGGTACCTTTCCCAGCCTTTCCTGCATGTTTGCCACCAATCTTGAGTTCAGATAGAAAACAAACAGAAGAAATATAAAATCTTGCTAGACCATCTAAGATAAAGAAGAGCTCCTATAGCCAAGTCTGATAATCTTCATTTTTCTCTGATAACGAGCACCTGTGAGACTGCAGCTCACTTCACGGCTTCAAAAGCCCCCTTTCCCTGCTGCAGGGGAGATTCGTGCCAAAGAGATTAGGGTGGATATAAGAATCACAAGCTCCTTTTCTCCAGTTTTTATTACTAATACCTTAGAGATGCATGGCACTGAACGGTTTTCAAAGAACTTTCACACATTATCTGATTTAATGAGGGCATGGCAGTTAATCCAGCCATCAGATCCACACCACAGTGATCTTCAACCTCACGCATGGAGCATCCATATGTGGAAATGAAGATCCTTTATTTGTAGGCTAACAGATTTTTTTCTACCACTATCCTGCCATGCTGCAGAAGTCACTGAGAATATGGAGAATCCATATACGTGGTGGGAAGCAACTCGAGCCCTAGAACTTTTGTCAACTCTATTTGAGGGAATGAAACAATCCTCACTGAGTAACATCCTCTCCACTGTTTGGGAAGGTTTTCCTTTATTCGGAGACTTCAGCTTCAAAGCTAAGTATCCTCTCCTACTAAAGCATTTTTCTGTAGCTCTATATTGTCACCATCAAGCACAGGAAAGAAATGAAGGGGGACCCAGCAACTCCATTTGCTACTTGAAGGAATAACACACATGCTTAACCCATGTGATACCATTCTAAGCAACTCTGATTTATTACAACCCTATTTATATTTGAAATACTATATTCAAATATTTGCTTGGCAGCCCATTATAGTACTTTATGTGTTTTTGCTTTTTGCTCCATGCCTGGATTATCATAACCCCTCAATCAATGGACCACTGGTGAGAAAACCTACTACAAGGTGGAGCTACAAAAAAGCAGGTTCCTGTGCAGCAAATATGCTCACCCAGTATTCCCCTCCCGCAGCATGGCCCAGTTAGCCAAGGGAGACTGAGCAAGGGGCCAGGGAGAGGAAAAGGGTGGTGACACGCACATGCTACACGGACTTCAGGCATCCTCAAATAACTGGGCAAGAAATCTAGCATCTGATCAGCAGGCCATGAGGGATCTGTTAAAGTCCTTTGTCATTGCTGAGTACATCACAAAAACCACTGGATGTCAGTTTTGTGACAATGGGAAGAAGCTGCTCCAACAGGAAAGCCTCGAGTTAAGCAGTCACCAGAGAATCAGAGGGGCAGCAGCAGGGCATGCCTATGGGCCCGGTTCCACTGCTGGGACTCATGCAGGGCACTCAGCCCACCTTTCCACATCTTAGGTCACCCTGAGCTAACAAAGGGAATGTCTGTGTAAGCATCTAGAAAGCAAGCAGGTTCATTTTATGTGCATTGTTCTATCACCTCAATTACAGAATAAACAACCAAAGAAAACTGAGCAGTACACCCAAAAATATGAGCTCCCCCTCCACCCCCTGCCCACCCACAGGTTTCACGAGTGTGACCTGGGGTTGGCTCAGGGGGCTGGAGGTGAACAGAAGGATCCAGGTAAGGGAGGGAACAATCCTTCACCAAGTACACTGTGTGCTGCAGACAGGGGCAGAGAGGCCTCTTTCATTCTATCTACAACAGTCCTGCAAAGTAGGATTTGTGGCTCCAGTGTTTTTAAGGCAACAGAGGCAGAGGAAAGTTACACATTTTTTCAAGGCACAAAGCTAGAGAGTGACACAAATCTCACCGTTACTCCTCTGCTAGCAACCTTCACTGGTTTCCCCTTCTGCTTGATTCAAAATCTTCAACAAACCTTTCAAGTCTGGCCCCTATTAACCCTGAGTGTGTCAGCCTCTGCCGGTGTTTCCCTCCCTCTAGCTGCACAGAACCCTGGGCTATCTTCCGCTCAGAGAATGCTATTAGCCAGTAAAGTCCTCCTGGAGTTTGCTGCAGGGGGGGGCATACTGGTTAAGCACATTTGCTGCATAGGAACCTGCTTTCCTGTAGCTTCAGCTTACAGTAGGTTTTCTCACCCGGCCCCAGTACCCAGCCAAGTGCTTCAGGTCTCAGCGGCACACCCCTTTCCTGGGCAGGCTTTTCCATGCCCTCCGCCCCCCAGCAAGCTCCTATTCTGTTACGTTTGATCCTAAGTGACTTTGGCTTCAAGTAGGTGCTATCTGTACTGCCACAAGCTCTATTGGTGGCTCCCATGCAAGTCTGCCTCTCTGGCTACAACATGCCACACAAGGGCTGCAGTCACACACATTCTGTTCACAAGCTGATCCCTACATGGAGCAAATCAACTGACTTGTTTCTTCGAATCCTCGGAATCTTAAGTAAAAGTTGATTACTTAAAGGGCAGGTTCTATTTGAAAGGCACAGTGGCAGAGACTTCATATGTAACTTAATAAGCTAATTCTCATGAAATCTGTGACCAAGGAAGGTTATTTTGTTCCTAAAAAAGCTAAACTGAGACATAGTGTGTAAGCATCTCAAGATCACAGAGCAAGGAAGTGTCAGAATTGGTTCAAAATTGGGTTTATCTCATCATAAGACAGTTGTTCTTTCTGCCATACCATGCCGGCAATCTCAATAGAACTGGAGAAGAGCAGGTCTATTGCCTGAATTTTTATCAGTGAGATCTTTTGAATAGTTTTAATAGCATTTATTATTTTCTCTTCTGATTACAAAAAGCAACATACTGTAGAACATATAGAAAAGCTTGAATTTAATGTATTGAAAGTCCCAATTTTCCTCTATAGGCTTCATCAATGGGTACTGCCAACTTTTTAGGTCTCTGTGAATTGATGAAAATGGGCACTTTACTCTTTTGATGTAGTAACAACTAATGAGATTAAGCATTTTTGCATATACGTTTGGTCATCTTTAAGTTGCCTATTTAGATCTTTTAAAATATCAGTTTGTTGGGAGGCTGAGGTGGGTGGATCACCAGAGGTCAGGAGTTCAATATCAGCCTGGCTAACATCGTGAAACCTCGTCTCTACCAAACATACAAAATTAGCTGGGTATGGTGGCGCATGCCTGTAATCCCAGCTACTTGGGAGGCTGAGGCAGAAGAGTTGCTTAAACCCAGGAGGCAGAGGTTGCAGTGAGCCGGGATCGTACCACTGCACTCCAGCCTAGTTACAGAGTGAGACTTGTCCTCAGAAAAAGAAAAATCAGTTTGAAGGATGTTTCTACAGATAAGGAATGCACATTAATCTGGTTATCTGTATTATATATTATAATTTTTTATAATATTCCCTTCTGATCTCAGATTATGAAATTGCTTAATATATTTATATATAAAAATTTAATTGTTACCTTACATTTTGTTTCTAAACAGAAAACATAGGGATTATCTGTCAATATATAAAGACTTCACTAAAATAATGAAGATCAGTTTTCTGATATTTCAGCTGTAATATTTCGATATATTTACTCGAGATTTCAGAATACAAAACAAAGTAAGGGTAAAGTGGAATGCGAATGTCTAGAGGATGTTTATAGGTATCCATGTTTAGGTAAATGAATACATATTATAAGCAATAGAAATCACTCCCTAAAATGATAAATAGATAATATGTGATCAAAAATCCATCTTTAGAATTTCAGATACTTTGTTACTCTCTCCTTCTGCATCAAAAGGTATCCTTACACCTTGGATTATGTCTTACCCTGAAATGTCAACTCTATCTCTAAGCTCTAAATGACTGTTTTCTCTTCTTGAGCTTTTATAATCTAACCAAGGACAAGGGGGTGAGCTGTCTGTCTTCAGTGGGGCGATTGCTACCTATCCCTATTTGCTTCCTGCAAACACAGGCAAGTTCCTTTGTGAACAGATCATTTTCTAGAGGTCATTCAGCCCATAATTTCAGGCCCTAGCCACTATCCTGATGGTCCTTCTTAGAAAATTGGACCCAGTGGGAACGTTTTCTCCCTCTGCTTTAGTCTATGGGTCAGCATTTTCCTTCCCTTGTAGTTCTTAATTCCCTTAAGTGGCAATTATTTAAGACACAGTTAGAGAAGGTGCAATCTACATTCATCCAATAAAACCTAAATATTAAAAAGGACAGAAAAATTCAGCATGGTTACTAAGGATAAATGGGACAGCATTTAGCATTTGAAAGGTACCAACGAAGTGGTACATGAGTAAATGGATAAAATTTTAAAAAATGGTTGGAGGTAAAAAAAAAAAATTAAGACGATCTAAAAGGGTATACTATGTGTCAAAGAGACAGAGCATCTTAATTACAAAAGGTTAATATCACAGTCAGAGTCAAGAAATTAGGTGGAAAGATCACTCTAATAAATACTACCTGGAAATTCACCCAAAGGCAGCAGATACAGAAAGTCTACATTTTAGATTTTTAACCAGTATACGATAAAAATTTGATTACTACAATGGCCCTAAATACAGAGGTAACCAATTCATGCTAAGAACATGATGTTGAGGATCAGATCACCGCAATAAGTGGAAAGAAATATCAAGACAATTATGATGACTATATGGACAAAATAAGGTCATAAATAAGGTCAAAGGTTCTAAAAGAAGCCAAAGGAGAAATGTAAGAATTCTGAATTTTATGGGACCCGTTCGTAAGCATGACGTGCTGGAATTGATAAAAAAGAAGTAATGAATTACAATGACAATCTAGTCATGAAGTACAGCTGCAGAAGTCCTGAATATGAGCATTATGCAGATAATAACGATATCACATGTGAGCCATGGGTGTTGCAGAATACAGCACACTTCCAGGTCTATCAGGTATAATCTTTATTAGAGACACCACCTTTTCACATGGGATATATTCAAGAGCAGATAAATATATCTGTGAAATTTTAATGACTGATTTAAATCTGGCTACATAATTAAATTTTTAAAACGATGTTCAGAATTTGGTCTTTGATCTAACTGATCACCTGCCTGATATATCAAAAAAGTGTATTTTGCTAAAAAAATCCAACATGTGGTATGTATAAAATATGGTAGACACATTTAAAACTTCTTGGTTTAAAGTGGATTTTCATACATAAAACTGAATTCATTCCATTAGGACCACTTTTAAGGTTTTAACTCTCACAATTATGAAAGGTCTCATCCCTACAATAAATCCCTTATTCTATAACACTCCAAGTGGTTCTGCTTCTGTGATCGAACCCTGACTGATAAAACACTTTTGGGAGGGTGACATTTAATCCAGGCAGCACCTATAACACTGTCAATGATCTAGCATAAAATAGTAGCATAATAGTGGTTACACAGAAACCAGTCTGGCTTCAAACTCTAGTGCTAGTCTTTTAAGTTTCAGTCAGTTATTTTACCTCATTTTTTTCTACCATACCATTAAATTAAAAATAACAGTAGCATGGCATTGTTCTGAAAATTAAGTGATACTCTTAAAAACAGCCTAATATCTGGCAAATAGTGAGTGCTTCTTTAAAATAGTTGTTACCATGTATGATCTGGTCAATTATTTAAAATAAAGTGGAATTGACTCAATGTTACTTTCTAGATCTTTCTCATACTCTAGAGAACGGAAACAATATAGCTGTGGAAGAAACTTCCAGAGGCTCTATACAGGTTATTTGCTGAAGAGTGCCTTCCTAAAGCACCTTTCACTTTTTCTTTATCAACCTTATCATAATCCAGCATGTATCAACACAAGACTAGTTAAAACTTCTTGAATGAATTAATTTCTAGTCTTATCAGAACCTTAAAAATGTGTTTTACAACATTACAAATTTCACAAACGCAAATAAGTTTATAAAACCTCTCACGAAAAAGTTTGAAAATTATTAATTCAGCTTTTCAATAATAGGATTCAGAAATCATCAACTAATAAAGTAAAAATACTTTGTATTAGTTATTTGGAAACATTTTTAAAAGTTCATATCACCATATTTCTAAAATGGGGCGATACCTTCCTGTTCTGATTCCTCAGTGCAAATCGTATGCAACTGGAATCACTGTATCCCAACTGTCTAGAATTCTTTCGGTATAGGTTTTAAAAAGAGGTTCATACAGAGACAAAGATCCTACCTGTGGCTGGCTTAGCAAGAAAAGGAACAAGCCATATACCTGAGAACACCTTATGGGGTCTTCTGTTTTCTCAGGAGGTAGGCACAGCCAGGGGCTGGTAATGGTCTGTGACTTCGTCATGTGGAAGTCTGGGACTCACTGACAGGGACGTGAAGAGTAAGCCTAAACGAGCAGGAGCGGAGTCTCACTAAACATAAACACTCAAACAAAACATCTGCATAAACTAACATGTCAGGTTTCGGGTCTGTATCAAAATCTTTAGGCCAAACATTTAATTTTGTCTGCACTATGATGATAAAATATTGTTTCCTACACTTTGAGTGAAAATGACTATGCATATTAATGTAACAGGTGAGTATCTTGATACCTTAATGCCTAGAAGATAAAGACACCCAAATTGATCCTGCCATAAATAATAAAAATAGATAGCCCTGGATTTCATATGTCCTTGTCAATGCAAAAAAGACATTAAAAATTTTAAGATATGTGGCCGGGCGCGGTGGCTCATGCCTGTAATCCCAGCACGTTGGGAGGCCGAGGCGGGTGGATCACGAGGTCAAGAGATCAAGACCATCCTGGTCAACTCGGTGAAACCCCGTCTCTACTAAAAATACAAAAAATCAGCTGGGCATGGTGGCAGGTGCCTGTAATCCCAGCTACTCAGGAGGCTGAGGCAGGAGAATTGCCTGAACCCAGGAGGCGGAGGTTGCGGTGAGCCGAGATCGCGCCACTGCACTCCAGCCTGGGTAACGAGAGCGAAACTCCGTCACAAAAAAAAAAAAAAAAAAAAAATTTTAAGATATGCAAGCTGAACATCAAACATCTTTAAAATGTCTTCCTAACATGTTCTTAGAAGCAGATAGAGAAATTGGAGTGAAAAGTAAAAGAAAAGATATTAAGTGCAGTAACAGAATTGTATCTGAAACCAGATTTACTTCTTTGACTGAGTTCTGGACCACGATCTAAAAGCAAATATCAAAAAAAGAAAAAACTTTTTTTTTTTAATATGCAGGGAGAAAATGCCAGAAATATGGATGGAGATAATACATTAGGAAACCATTAAAAGAAACCTAAAGCATTATTCAGCCTCTTCTAAAGAGCTGCTGGTTCAATTCTCTTCCTTTTTCAGCTTTTACTGTAAGTGCACACCCTTCAACCTCTGAGCTCATCTCCTGGTACACACATTACTAACCCACAGTCTCTTCTGCCTGCCTGGTACTTCCACCTATCTCTTCTCACCTCTCTGATTATTCAAGTTTTACAAAATTAAGTATTCCCCAACTTGCTTTCAGGCAATTCAGATTAACCATCCACGTTTATAAGTTGAGTTACACGAGTTGCAGCTACATTGCCGCCCCTGTAGCACACACTACATCCAACACTCCTTTCAATGGCAAGAACATTTACAAATTGAAATAACTTATTACAATTAAATGTGCACAGAAGAGATTCTATCTGGTCCCTGATTTAAGCAAAAAGCTTGCTTTGTCTGAACAACAAGGTTAATCTAACAAAGCCTAATCCTATTGATGGTTTATGTGGAAAACACCAAGAAGTACCACATTTCAGTGGTATGCTCTATGAAAATGTCGATGGATTCAATAAATACTTAGTCACTAACATAAAGAATGTCAAACTATGCAATGGAGCTACCTGATAAATGAGAAAAGTTATGAGTTTGGTATGTTTTTAAATAATAAAGCTTTAGATGAAGCCAACTTTTAAATAGTATATTAAATTTCAAGAGAACTATCTGGGCATTTTCATGTCTCTGTCATTTTGTACTAATGGGTTCTTTAAAACAAAGTCTATTTATTACAAATAGTCTTGTTTCTAATCAAGAGAACTGGGGATACAAACATAAATATGCGAGTTGTGCCAACAATCTAGGTCACATATGTTAATATAAAATGTAATTTGGGATACCTACTCTAGTCACTCAAGAGCAGCACCTACTGGCATGATTTAAAAGAATATAAACAACACAGAGTAATTTCAGTGATATATTTTATTAACTAAATACTTACAAAGAGTACTTAATACGTGACAGAAACTATTTTAAGTACTTTGCAAATATTAGCTTATTTAATCATTCCAAGACATTTATCACAAAAACCGATTTTTTGTTTTTGAGACAGAGTCTCACTCTGTTGCCTAGACTGGAGTGCAGTAGCGTGATCTTGGCTCACTGCAACCTCCACCTCCTGGGTTCAAGCGATTCTCCTGCCTCAGACTCATGAGTAGCTGGGATTACAGGTGTGCACCACCATGCCAAGCTAACTTTTGTATTTTTTTTTTTTTTTTAAGAGACGAGGTTTCACCATGATAGCCATGATCTCAAACTCCTGACCTCAGGTGATCCACCTGCCTTGGCCTCCCTAAGTGCTGGGAGTGAGCCACTGTGCCTGCCTAAAAGTGATTGACATAAACCTTACTCTAAGTTGCAAAAGTATTTAATTAGTTTGAGACGTTGTTTCTATTTAAGACAACAAAATTCAAATCTATCCCTGGCCAACATCTGGAAAGAAACTGGTGTTATAATTGATACTAACTTAATGAACCCAGACAAGGAATGTGGAGGAAATCCTAAAATGTAGTTCTCCAATAAAAGTACTCTCCCAATGAGGAAAAAAAAAAAAATTATATTCCATACAATGGTGATTAAATTCATCTATACTAGTCATGAAAGGAAAACTTCACAAACAGGAAACCATTTATGCTAGGCTTTTATTTTAGGCATGCACTAAAATTATAATTTTTCACAAGAGGAAAGAATGACTTCCTGCCAATCACAATGACATGCTACTCAACAAACGACACTAAGAGCTATGACAAGAGTGAACATGTCTATGCAGAGCTTTTCAGAAGGATCTAGACCAGCCATCAAAAATGCTATTTTATCTAGGCGGGGCCTATACTATATTCTGCTGCAGTAAAAGCCATTAGGGGATTTAAGTGATTACTTTGCAAGGATAAATTTTTACCTATTAAAGGAATGTATCAAAGTGTTTTTAATCTTACTTAGAAAAAAAAAAAAAAGAAAGAAAACAAGGAAGTGTAACTGTGTCTGTAAGTTCAAATATTTTACTTCATATAGCTCCTCAATAAATCAATCTATTTCAAATACTGACTAGCACATATCACATATGTTTAGTCTATTAAATTTCAGAGGGTCAAGCCAGTTAGTATAATTTCTGTATTCACTCTTCCCCACTTTCACTTTTCCTATCACAATCAAATCTCTGTCCTGAATGGCACTTCACCAACCAAGATATTTATTTAATATTTTCTAAAATGGTTATATGTGGAAGACAGAAAAAACAGGGGTACATAATTAATTTTGTATATGTAATTTTTAAAAATTGTGGTAAAAGACACATAAAATTTACAATCCTAACCAGTTTTATGTGGACATTTTAGCAGTGTTAATTAAGTACCACCACCTTACTGCACAGAGTCTCTTACAGTACTGTAACTCTGCCTGGTCAAACAACTCCCCACCTTTCCTCCCACAGCTCCCGGCAACCACCATTCTACCTTCTATCTCTTTGATTTTGACTACTCTCGGCACATCATACATAAGTGGAATTATAATGCAACGATACTTACCAATGTAAGCCATCTTGTTTGACTGGCTTAACTTAATATTCTCAAGATTCATCCATGTCATAGCATGTGCCAAATTTTCCATCTTTTTTAAGGCTGAGTAATGTTCCACTGTATAATATAAAACTTTTACATATATAAACTTTGTTTATCCATTCTTCTGTTGATGGACATTTGGGTTTCTTCCACTTTTTCCGTATTGATAGCGCTGTTATAAGCATAGATGTACGCACACTTCTTCCAGGCCTTGCCTTCAGTGGTTCTGGATATATACAGTCAATGTGGAGCTGCTGGATAATATGGTAATTCGAGGTTTCATTCTTTGAGGATCTGCCCTTCTGTTTCCACGGCAGTTGCACCCTTTTACATTCGCTTCAACAGGGCCCAAGGGCTCCAATTTCTCTGTATCCTTGTCCACACTCACTATTTTCTGTTTTTCTCACAGTGGGCATCTGAATAGGTATGAGGTGGTAGTAGCAGTTTTTTTTTTAATCAAAGTATATTTATTAGATGAGAAAAATATAGTGAATGCAAAATACTAAATTGGTTGGTATTATTTACCACCAGAGAAGAATCATATCAAACATAAAAAGTGAACACACTTTCTGATTTGATACAAAGAATGAAAGAATAATAATTTTACTAGGTACTGCATTCTGAATGTAAATATGCAGATCTAATTTTATTTGCCCATAAGTTTATTTTGAATGATTGGTTATAATAAATATCAGGCACAGTGAGTTCCACTGAGTTAAAAGTCATTCAGGAAAAAGAAGAACCAGTGACAAACCAAACATATCTGTGATGAGTTTAAATTACATCTCAGATGAGTGAGGAGATGGGACACATGAAGTTGAGAGGAATGTATATATCCAATTGTGGCATTTTAAGGAAAAAATTTAAAACCCATGTATGCTTATTTTAGAAATTGCCAGGGTAACAGAGTAAACAAATTGACCCAAAGAAATGTTGTTAACTTATTTTCAACAAAAAAACAAAGGCAATTTAATGAAGGAAAAACAGTGTTTTCAACACACGTTGCTAGAAAAAAATGAGGCATCTGTATGCAAAATTAATAACTCTGACTTACACCTTATACGTTATATAAAACTGGCTCAAAATAGATCATAGACCTAAATGTAAAGTGTAATAAAAGCATAAAGCTTCTAGAAGAAAATATATTAATTATTTTTTGTAACTCAAGTTAGGCAAATAGCTTTTAGATATATCAAAAGCTCAAAGTATAAACAAAAAAATTAATAAACTGGACCTTATGAATATTATAACTTTTGTCTATGAAAGACACTGTTAAGCGGAAGAAAGAAAAGATGTGTCTCAGGCTGGGAGAAAATATTTGCAAATCATATTTCAAAGATCTCAGGTCAAAAATATAGAATAAAAATTATCTCAAAACTCAACCTAATGAAAAAAAGGGCAAAAATATTATATTTCAAAAGACGCTTCATCAAAGAATATATATTGGCACCAAATAATCAAGAATTGATGCTCAGCATCATTAGAGATCAGTTGAATACAAATTAAAACCACAAGATGAGTTCCTGGTATGTGCAGTGACAGGAATTCACACACTGCTGGCGGGAACATACTATGCTGGAAAATAGTTCAACAGTTTTTTAAGACCGTTAAACATACCATATAATCTAAGCATCTCATTTCTAGGTATATACCCAAGAAAATGAGATCTTATATTCACAGAATTTTATATGTGAATGTTTATAGCCTTTCTATTCATAATTGCCAAAAAGAATAAAAAAAGCCTAGCTGTGGAATTTCACTGTGGTTTTTATTTGCATTTTCCTAACCAGTAATGGTGTTGAGCGTATTTCCATGTTGTCAAATGGCTTGCCAGCCATTTATATACTGTCTTTGGGGAAGCGGTTATTCTGATCCTTTGTCCATTTTTAAATTAGGTTATTTGCCTAGCTCTTGTTGAGTGACAGAGTGTTTTATACATATTTTGGATATAAGTCCCTTATCAGATAGATTTACAAAATATTTTGTCTCATTTTATAAGTTTTCCTTTCATCTTTTTGATGGTGCCCTTTGAAGCACAAAATCTTCCATTTTGATGAAGTTCAATTTATGTTTTCCTTTTTTTCTTTCCTTTTGTTATTTGTTCTTTTGGAGCAACATCCAAGAAATAACTGCCTAATTTAAGGTCATAAAGCTTTATCTGTATGTTCCTTTTGAAGGGTTTTTACAGTTTTGTTTTGTTTTGTTTTTTTTTTTTCAGACAGAGTCTTGCTCTGTTGCCAGGCGCCAGGCTGGAGTACAGTGGCGCAATCTCAGCTCACTACAATCTCTGCCTCCTGGATTCAAGCAATTCTCCTGCCTCAGCCTCCCGAGTAGCTGGGACTACAGGCACACGCCACCACGCCCAGCTAATTTTTGTATTTTTTAGTAGAGATGGGGTTTCACCATGTTGGTGAAACCAGGATGGTCTCAATCTCTTGACCTAATGATCCGCCTGCCTCGGCCTCCCAAAGTGTTGGGATTACAGGCGTGAGGCACCACGCCTGGCCTACGGTTTTATTTCTTATATTTAAGTCTTGGATACCATTTATGTTCTAGATAGAGAGCTAGAGAAAAACATCTATATTCACAGGAATGCAGGGCTTAGTATACATGCCTACACTTACTTGTTTATCTGCTGAAAAGGCCTAGAAGCAGAGTTACACAGAAGCAACAAGTCCGCACGATGTGTATGTCTTGGATTATACATACCATTCTCCACCAAAGGAACCAGGGCTCCTCAAAGGAGTGACTCATTTCAGGACCATGGCAAGGAAAACACAAGGTGAGCCCACAGACCACTATGGTGCCAGAAAAGTAAAGAGATGTCCCTAGAAGGGTGGAGGTGCACACAGGGCACGGGGGCTGACTGAAAGAGGGGGCAGTGGTTAAGGCGGGCGTGGCTTCAGTAAGGAAATAAGCCACGATGCTACAGACTTATAAACCTCAGGGTAAAATACCTCCACAATGATCAAAATAAATAGAACAAATAATTGGAAAAGAAGGAGCCAGCTACCATTCCTTACAGAAGAACTCCAATTATTAATTGTAGAAGAAATGAAAGAAAGAAAAAAAATCACCATTTGAATATCACAGACCTTATTCAGGCAAGATCTACTAATGAATTTCAAAAGTAATGGGCAAATGACTGGGGAGAAATAGTCTATTTTCATGGTCTGAAAGACCCTCTCCAAGATGTGTGCTGATTAAAAAGGTAAAACCATTCTGAAGATCCTGCCTTACCCCAATGCCAGGTAGACATCCTCAGTCACACGGTGCTCCAGGCACAGGACACATTTCTTCTGGTATTTTCTTAAATGACTTCAGTCAAATCATGAGTAAACATTACACTCACCCAAATTAAGAGATGTTCTACAAAATAACAGATCCATATTCCTTAAAAGTGCCAAGGTACTGAAAATCTGCCCTGGACTGGACAAGACTAAAAAGACATGGCAACTAAAAGGAATGTTGGTTTCTGGGCTGAATTCTGGGAATGAAGGAGGATGTGAGTAGAAAAATGATAAACTGAATAAAAGAATATAGCATAGAAAATGGCAGTGTATTAATGCTAAATTCTCTGGCTTTCATAAGTAGTATGGTTATGTTTGGTGTTAACATTTGGAAAAGCTGGGTGAAGAAGACATGGAACTCTCTACTATTTCTGCAAACTTTTCTATAAGTTTAAAATCATTTAAGATAAAAACTTGCTAAACAGTAATTTTACTCACCGTAAAAAGAAATAAATGAAATTGCAAAAGTAAGAATGTGCATGACTTCATATTCTGAACTACAATTCAAAGCTAATTAAACAATGTATCTAAATTTTCGTCAGAATTTGAAAGACTGGTCATGCTATTCTTCAGCACCCGGCTCGGGTTGCAACAGTAGCCTGTTACGCAGTATTAGCAACAGGACTGGGCAGCTCAGCCTTTGCTCCCCTCATTTAAAACTGCTGTTTAGGTGGGGGTCAAAACAGGTGTGTGAGGGTGTGCAAATTTATAAAATATAGAAGTTATACTGAATTAAATAGTTGATAAACAGTCTACATAAAAGTAAAAACCACATCAATTACCTGATAAAACCATGCTGTCCCCACTATAACTTCACAATCAATTTTGCCCTTAAAATTTTGATAAATGAAGTTGTCAGAAAGGATAAGATCACAATTTTCAATTTTGTTTACTTTTTTTTTTAAACTATTTTAACTTTCAGAATCCAGTTCATGAATACTGCAAATGCGAGCTCTGATAAGATCGCAGTGCTGCCTGCCGATGAGGTAAGAGGATGCCATGTGCCTGTGTGACCTTGATGCACCAGGGAAGGGAGCTGGGAAGGAAGCGCTGGTGCGGCTGGAATCACACAGGCCATCACACTGGGCCAGCAACCCCAAGGAAGGGGAGAATACAGTTTTTTTCTGGAAAAAAGTTAAACATCGCTTTAAAACTTTTCCTTAAGATCCTGTAGTGAGAGGATGAGCATGAGTGAGCTGAGAGCCTGAGACCCATTTTCAGCCAATCTTGTTAGGTGTTACCATCAAAAGCTGTGTTTTAATTGTGTACTCTAACTTTATTTTAAATTTATGAATGCCACTCAGGATTTTACAGATCGCTGAAATATACAGTAGAAAGGACACTTTTCAGGATGATATTCTTTTGAGAAAACAGTTTTAAAACTACGGTATGTAGTAGGTATAAGCCAAAAATAAAATTCTAAGCCCCCCACCCACAACTGACTGAATGGAGCCCTTCTTGGCCAAAGGGATCCCCAAAGAAACCTGAAAAACTAGTTCAGGCCATGAAAGGAAGGCAGCCTAGACATGCCTCCTTACAAGGTCCTCCCTTTGGGGTTCAGGCACAACTGGCCAGCATTAACATTAAAAGAGAGATCATAAGATTGACAAAACAGACTCTTTGCAGCAATAAGATATTCAACTCCATCCTGACTCTGGTATAGCATTACATGACAGACAGCAGGTCTTATAAGAAATCAAAGTATTTTACCTCAAAAATATGTTTATTTGACCTATTTTTTAATGGTCTTGGAATGCCATCCCTTATTGGGGAAATTTGCATTCTGTAGAGAATCCCCTCCCCCTTCCATAATTACCCAGATTCAGCAGAGACTTACCTAACAGTCTGATACCTTTTAAGGTCCTGTAAGAGACATTTACCATGGATTCTCTCTGCAGTCAGTTACCTGGAAGCTTCCTCTACATAATAAGAACCTTGGCTTCTACAACCCCCCTTTTCTTAACTCAAGCATTTCCTTCTGCTGGCTTCAAGTCTTTAGGCAAAGCTTATCTTAATCAACTGCCAATCAGAAAAACTTTGAATCCACCTATGACACGTGAGCTCCCCAACTCCCTGCTTGAGATGTCCCGCCTTTCTGGGCTGAACAAACGTATACCTTACATACATTGAATTTATGTATTTGCCTATAATTCTGTCTCCCTAAAATATATAAAACCAAGCTGTAACCCAACCACCTTGGGTACCTGTTCTCAGAACCTCCTGAGGCTGTGTCACAGGCCATGGTCACTCATATTTAGCACAGGATAAACAGTTTTAAATATCTAACAGTGTGTTTTTTTTCCTCAACATAGGTAACAAAGAATAGAAATAATTTAAATAAATTATTTAAATGATAAGTTTCTACTCTGAAAAGTTTTAAGTAGGCCTTCTGTAGCACTAATTTTAGTATATGCTCAGACTGTTACACTAATATATATGAATACTAATGTGTACACATATCTGTTTATTGTTAGGAGATTCATTACCCTTAATGGCAACTTGAAATACATGCAAAAAAAAAAAACCCATTTTTCTTTTTCTTCTACTTTACTACTATTAAACTATCAACAACAAAATCCAGTACTTTTCCTAAAAGAATAATTTTATACTTTTCAAGTTCTTTCATATAGATTGTCTAATTTGTGCCTCATGTTCAAAAGAAAAGGTAAACAATGTTATTCTTTTTGCAGGTGAGAAAACAGACACAAAACGCTAGAGTGACTCACTCAAAGTTACACATCTCAAAGGTGATAAAGTTCATCCTGAAACCTAGTTCATTTGACTCCACCCATCCGTCTGTGTGAAGGCTCTCAACCAGGCAGGAAAGGTACAACTGTGAAAACATTTACCACGGTGTTTTAAAATTATTATATCATCTCATTCTACTTCCTAATATATGTGTTTAGATGATTTGAAATCTTTTTGTTGTTTGTTTTTTGTTTTGTTTTGTTTTTGAGGTGGAATCTTACACTGTTGCCTGAGCTGGAGTGCAATGGCATATTCTCGGCTCACTGCAACCTCCGCCTCCCCAGTTCAAGAGATTCTCCTGCCTTAGCCTCCCAAGTAGCTGGGTTTACAAGTGCCCGCCACCACAGCCAGCTAATTTTTTGTATTTTTAGTAGAGACGGGGTTTCACTCTGTTGGCCAGGCTGGTCTTGATCTCCTGACCTCGTGATCCACCCGCCTCAGCCTTCCAAAGTGCTAGGATTACAGGCATGAGCCACCCACACCCAGCCTATCTGAAATCTTAAAACTCCAAATTTTTAAGGTTTCCACTGTAAAAATTTCATTAACCTGCTGACCAATTATTTTAAAGCTCCTGTACAGCAGGGTTATGTAACTGTAAGACTCTGAAGACAGCTGCAAATTTTATTTGGCCATATTGTAGTTATGCGTCCTCAAGCAACATAACCTCCTGAAGATGGGTTTTTCAAAACCATCAAATTGAGAATAATATGTATCAACAAGACTTGTTTTGAAGATTTAATGGTCTAGAGAAAAGTTTGGCACAGATACTCTTCACTATTCTTTGTAATTAGAAAGGTAAAATGTGATAGCATGAAAACAGAGTTCTTCATTACTACTTACTAGCTAATGAAAACATAAGGAAACCATACATAACTACCATTTGGATCACTCTAGAACAATTAGGATCACCCTCTTGCAGGGGGATTGCGGGAAAGAGCAAATGCTTCTCTAACGCTGCTCCATGGTATTAGGCAGACAGAGGAAGATATACAGACTGAGGAATACTGGTATACAGTTATTCTTAAAAGGATTAAGTGTAAAACTGTTTTATTTTATTTCTATTTATTTATTTATCTTGAGACAAGAGTTTCACTATTGTCACTCAGGCTGGAGTGCTGTGGTGCAATCTCACCTCACTGCAACCTCCGCCTCCCAGTTCAGATTCTCCTGCCTCAGCCTCCCAAATAGCTGGGATGACAGGAACCAACCACCACGCCCAGCTAATTTTTTTTTTGGTGGGGGTGGTGGGGGATGGAGTCTCACTCTGTTGCCAGGCTGGAGTGCAGTGGCACGATCTCAGCTTGCTACAACCTCGGCCTCCTGGGTTCAAGCGAATCTCCTGTCTCAGCCTCCTGAGTAGCTGGGATTACAGGCACCTGCCACCACACCCAGCTAATTTTTGTATTTTTAGTAGAGACGAGGTTTCACCATGTTGGCCAGGATGGTCTCTATCTCCTGACCTTGTGGTCTGTCCACCTTGGCCTCCCAAAGTGCTGGGATTACAGGTGTGAGCTACCGTTCCTGGCCCAATTTTTGTATTTTTAGTAGAGACAGCGTTTCACCACATTGGCCAGGCTAGTTTCAAAATCCTGATGTCAGGTGATCTGCCTGCCTTGGCCAACGAAAGCGCTGGGATTACAGGAGTAAGCCACCGTGCCCAACTATAAAACTATTTTAAAATGCATCATTAGAAAGTTTTGAAAAAATTCCTCTTTCAGTATTCAAGGAAAAAGAAGTAGCGACCAGGTCAAAGAGCTCCTTCTTAGTTTACAGTATGTTTACTGATAAATATCCACAAATCCAATTTTCCTGGATACCAATTACATTACTGAAAATGGTAGAATGATGAAAAATACTGTTCTGACATTATTCACTTATAGATTACAAAGTATGTGAGAGAGTTCTTTCTGAACTTAGGAATTCCAATAGGAATGAGAGTGAGAAAGGAAATGAAGAAAAACATCAGCTACCAAAATACCAAATGTTCTGAGCCATAATGGACATCGAGGGCACTGCTGTGGCAGGCAGCGCTGGAGTATTTGGACAGGAGTATGAAAAGAACAAAGACTTTTAGCAGTAGTTAAGAAAAATAGTAAATTAACCCATGGATGATGTCTGAGGTTAAAGAATCAAATTGCCGAAGTGTTAATTATTTTAGGAAGTCTTTTGTTAGGGGTGAAGTATAAGGAGACTGGAAAACAAGGAATCCAGTCTGAAGGTTAAAAAGAAAGAGAGGGGAGGCTGAAAATTATAGACCTGTAAGTCTAACATCTATATTAGGAAATAAATTTGAGATGATACTTATGGATGAGCTTAATGATACATTTGGAGAAGTACAATTTAATAGGAGTGAGTCAGCATGGATTTACCAAAGGCAATCATGTCAGGAAAAATTTTGTTCCTTTTTAGGTTGAAGTAATAATTGGTTTATGTAAGGAAGAACCAATGAGAAACTGTCAGGATTTTCTGAGATTTTTGGACCTTTTCAGAAAATGAATTATTGTATAAAATGTCATGACATGTGTCAGAGCATCCAACTAACAAAGGGGGCTGAAAGCAACTGGGTTAAAAATAGAGGCCCAAGAGGAATTTGTGAGCAGACTGCATCCTACAAGGTTCTATGTATTGAACACTAATGCGTCTAATTAATGATGAAGAAATCTTTTATGTGGGAAATTTGAATATATTTCTAAATAAGAGGTAATGGTTAAGACAAAAGACTATGGCTGTTTTACGTTAACTGCAATAGATTAAGTAAATGGGCTCAGAGGTAGAATGTGAAATTTCAGCTGCCTAAGGATAAAGTGATGCATTTGGAAAGAATTAAGGAATCATATAGAAATAATTCAAATGAGCAGTTACCATGAGGAAGGAAAAGGGACTTGGGGTTTCGATACCAGTCAAACTTTTCAATTCTTATTCTTGTAACTGGTAAGAGGCAAATGCAGCGAATGCAGTTAAATAACACGTGTTATAAAGAATACGCAATTGATAATCTTCAAGAAGAATAAAGAAACACTAATTTTTGAAGAGAGATGATAATTTCATGTGTTATCACTCTGCACAGGTAATAACCTAATGTACATACTTAGATGACCAAGTCTTAACATATGTAAGAACTGATGAAAATAAATCAATTTAGATGTGATACAAAAGTATGAGGGCAGAAAAATGAAAGAAATTAAGTAAAATACCATATCAATATATAATGCTCAATTCTCCCTGAAAAGAGAAGACCTTGTAATCACTGCCTTTGGAAAAGACACCAACACTTACTACATTTAAGGTCTCAGCTTCTCAGAGAGAAATAAGAAATAACTAAATCAACCTCATAGCTTTGATACACTGTTCATAGGCTCAGAAAGTGACCACACTATCCACAGGTCTTCCAGTGAGCATTTCTTCATGAGCAACGAGTACTATTTCAACAGCACACCAGCTCCTTGAGCCATTAAGGCATAACTGTAAGTCTGCTGCTTGGAACTGATGAGAAAAACATCTCTTTCTTCTTAGGTACAGTCAGAGAAAGCTGAGCAACCTCTCCTCAGCCCTCCACCTCTGGCTTCCCTAGCTTCACTCCCCTTTCTCTGGGGTTATGTTTAAAGCATTCTGAGCTATCCCTGCTGAGGTGAACTGTGTGTGGTCAGATTGAAGGCCACTGGTGTTGCAAACACAGACATGTATTTAATTCTTCGTCCAAATGTAGTGAAGGAGTATCAAGCTTATTTATGGATGGGAGACATGAAAGAAATATAATGTTAAAACTGAAGAGATCAAATCAAGCTCATATTTGGAAAGAAATAGATTTTACTAAATAGAAGAAAAATTGTGCAATGACAGAAACCTATTTTTAGTTTGATGTCAATTTTGTGAAGATTAATGTGACTGTAAAATCTCATCAAATTAGATCTACATTGGGCCTAAATGAACCTCTTCAGAAATCTGGATGTGGAGAAAGGTGTTTTTTAAAAAGTATATATAGAAAAGAATAACTGATAGAAGAGAGTTTGATGAATTTCTCAAATTGAACACAACTATGTCTCAATACTGGGATTAAGAAGCAGGATCTTATTAGCACCACTGTACCTCATTCAGTGACTGGTGCCCACAAGGGAAAATAAACTCTGACTTCTAACATCATAGTTTTACCTGTTTTTATATTCAATATAAATGCAATCATATAAAATGTACCCCTTGGTGACCGGCTTTGATCATCCAATGACAGGACTGTGAGACTTATTTCATATTGTTGCTTGTATTTGTAGTTCATTCATTCTCACTGAGAATGAGTATTCTATTATGAGTATTCTATTATGTAAATATACAACCTTTGTACATTCTGCTTGAGGGACATTAGGGTCGTTTGGGGTTTTGACTATGACGAACACACCAATAATTACATTAAGTACAAATACTGAAGTAAAAGACTAAATAGTTGATGTAAAATGCTAAATACTGCTCCAGCAGATAAAATGTAACTATAAGCTGCTTATAAGGAATCTGGTGTAGGTATATCAACATGAAATGAAGAATTATGGCAAGAGATATTGCTACTAAGAAATACTTCATAATTATGAGTGTATGTGTGTCTAAAACAGCCCTAACCTCTGAGTACCAAGTGATATATATTCAACATATGGAAGGCCAAAAATAACGGAATTTAAAAAGACAAATCCACAATTATAGTAGGAAACTTTAACATACTCCTCTTAACAGCTGACAGAACCGGCATTTTAAAAAGTACTAAGAATACAGACAATCTGAACAACACAGTGCACAAACTAAACACTGTAACGGACATACAGGGAACACAGCCTATGCACCAAATGCCATTGGTGCCAAGTATTCTTTTCTAACGTGTCTCACAAATTTACCAAAACTCACCATTTGCTGGGCATAAGAACGTCTACACAAATTTTAAAGGATTTAAGTAATTCAGATTATGTTCTGTAAAAACAGTAAATTTAAGCTAGAAATAGATTTGTATTATTATTTCAATAGTTTTTTAAAAATAAATAGAAAGTCTCAAACTACCTGGAAATAGAATATTACATTTACAAATAATCCATGGTCAAAAAAATAAAGAAACCACTTTTGTCTTGTGCTTCTCGTCTAACTAAACTAAAATTAGAACTCACATATAGTCTTTCCTGCTCTGGAATATGAAATAGAAAAAGATACAAAAATCATTTTACTGGTTGCCAAAAAGGATTGAGAAAAAAATACAATGAATCATCAACTTCTGCTAGAGAGGAGGGGAAAAAAAACAACTGAGCAACCATTTATGCTAAAGATGATCACGTCAAACAGTTTACACATTCTGTGTGGTAGGCAGCACTATCCCCACCTCAGGAGGAAAGCTGAGACCCACCGAGTTACAATGCAGTTTTCAGAGCCAGATGTCAAGAGAATGATAAAGCTTAAGTTGCCGCCCATCCTCCCCTGAAGGTCATGCCTACAGAAGCACAAGGACAAGGGATAGTTCATTCAAACTCCTAGACTTGCTGATAAGGAATCTGAAGCTCAGAGGTGTCCAGAGACACCCATCTTTACATCAAGACTTGAATCAGGGTCTCCATGAAACTCCAGTTTTGTGTTATTTGCATGAATTACGTCACTTACACTGCAGTTATATACAATGCAGAGATACCAACGGTACAGCACCTTTGCACACAAACCTCTTTCTACAGAAGTGTTTTCAAATAAAAAAAAATACCTTACTTTAATATATGAATTCCCAAATATTATCTCAACCAAAATATATGTTATCTCAACCAAATCACAGTCTTTACGGTCTTTTTTTTATGTAATGTTTTTATTTTTGTCTTATTTACTCACTGTACTTTAGGGAACAATTTGCTTTTCATGTGTACCTGGAATATGTCAATCTTGCACCTGGAAAGGAGTCAGGGCAAGCCCACTTTAGGGGGGACACTTTGCTGATGCCCACCATGGATTTAGACCCTGTGCCCTGGCCATTGCTAGGAGTGGCATTTTCACAGGTGGTGTTTTTAGTACCTGTAAAGTTATGGGTCCATATTTATAAAGAACCCATAGGCACTTATGGCCAGAGATATTTCAACTCGACTTTATCTGTTTTTATGAACTAAAGCTGATAAACCATCTAGTTTCAAAACCTTTTCAGTGACAATCTCACCAAAAGGGAATGAGCAGAGACCTCTGTTTTTGTTTGTTTGCCAAATACAGCCCTGGATAGCAGAAAAATTACTAAATCGCACACTCGACGTGACTTTAAAAAGTCAATCACGTGAACATCAACTGAGAAATACGAAAGAACATTAATAAGCTTATATCTACATACTGTCAAATGTATTAAGAAAACTAGTCTAACTTAAATTACTCAAGTTCAATTTCTTTTAATGCAGGTATTTCGTGACTCACATTTCTGGTGTGATTTATATCATGATCCCCACCATCCCCACCACTGCTAACTGCCCCTTCATATCGCACAGATAGGCATACAATGTTCCAACAGCTTCGTAGCCTTTATCTTTTTAAATTTTCACAGAGACCCTACTAAGTCGGTACTACCACACAGATTTACAGATGGGAAACCTGAGGCTTGATGAGGTCAGCCTGCCTGAGTTCATACGGCCAATCACGGAGAAGTAAGGTTTAAAAGCAGTAGCTCTAATAGGTCCCAAAACATCTGCTTAAAGCATAACCATCATCGACGGGCCTTATTCCAACTCAGTGCTGCTTGGGCTAAATCTTGGAACACTTCTCTAAATTTACTTCAGGGGAAGCACCTCCTCAAATAGGTCCTCTTACCCATAATCCATCATTTTGCGGCTCTGCACAGTGAGAATTCAGCACTCAACAAATACTTGCTAATTAAACAAAATGTCAGGCTGGAGGAACGGATCTGCTTTACTCTGCAGTTGCAGCCACGTCGCTGACACCTTCCAGAGCACCTGGCTTGCCATCCAAGAGGCAAGAATCCTCTTAGTGGCCACTGCCATCACCAGCTTTCCCCAAACCCAGGGCCAGCTCCCTCCCAATTTCTGGGAAACATGCAGCACCCTGACCACACAGGATGCCTGACTCTCTCCGGGCTCGCAGGTCACCTTCTATCTAGGCATTCCCTGGAAGATGACGGTGTAAAGAAATAGGGCATAACATTTCAAATCACAAGCATTTTTGAGAAAAATATTTTAGCAATTAGTCAAAATATGAAGATTTCACAACTACTCTCATTTCAGATCAACTATGCTTTAAACATTTACTCTTATTAACTTTATAGTCGTAGGATGACAACTTTGTCAGATTTGCCTTTTTGATAAAATACAGTTGAAAAGTCCTGTTTTCATAGATGAGTGGGATAAAACTGGAATGTACTTTTTATAAGTCTTGTAACAGATACTATCACATACTCTAGTCCATTTCAATAAATCATGGTAATGTACAAATAGCATTGTAACTGTTATGATTACACGAAATCCTGGTAAAAACGAACAAGTACTTTAACAGTTTCTGTCCCTTACCAGCATGCAGGTAAGCGAGGTCCGGGTTTTCAATGTCAGGATGCTGTTCCTTCAGATGGTTCCGGAACTCCACAGGGACATTGGTCCCGTAGTCACACTTGGGACAGTTGTACATCTTGACCCCTTCATGTTTGCCAGTATGCAGAATGTGTTTGCGGATATTTTCTGCACAGTTTGACCTACCAAGTAAGACAGAAAAGTAAATCTAACTCAGGTCAAACCAATAACCTTATATCACAAATAACGACATTAGATAACACTGTCTCTATGTGTTCGGTACTATTTTGAGTGCTGTACTCATATAATAATTAGTTTAGGTAATATATCGGCCCTATCAGGCTGGTAGCTTTTACAATCCTGGTATGAAGTTTTAAGTTGTTTTGTTACCTTCATTTCTATGAAGAAACAGAAATACCAAATCCCAAGTACTATTATTTTAATATCAAATTATTCTGGTACCACTTGAGAGCAGTGAAGGTGTTTGCTGATCCCTGAGAACACACCTATAGCCACTGAGGAGTGGTACAAAAATGAAAGTGCTTCACCTCCACTAAATTTAGAGCATCTGGGGAACAGAGACACTTTGGCTCTTAAGTTCTGTCAAGCAGGGTGCTTTTAAGTAAATGCTAAAATAGTTTGACGATGGAATTGGAGCTAGAAACGGTTCCCAGGCTCAACTCCAATGTTTGGACAACATGTTAATCCCATGGAGCCTTCTGTGATGATCCAGGCTCTTAAGAGTGATGAGATGAAAAATACAATGGAGGGCCCATATATTCCATGCCATGTTGCCACTGAAATCAGAAGTGGGCTCCTTTCCCAGTGTTTTCCAGCAGAATTAGAAATGCAAGGCCTGAAATAATCAGCAAACTGGGAATGGGGTGCTGCCTCCTGAGGCAAACTGTTGTGCTTGCTCTTTCAAATCTGCCAGTTCCTCTGCCACAGAGACTGCACGGCTAGACCCTTTCCGAATACACAGGCAGAGCTGTTTTTCTTTTGTCTTTATCATTTTTAGAACAGTAATAAAAAGAGCCCTACACAAATTCTAGCAGGTGTTGAGGGGTTATCTAGAAAGAAAGAAAAAAAGAAACAAACTGGCCTCAGATTTCCTACAGACCAAAATTAAGTGCCAGAAGAAAATATAGCATATGTTTATCACCATTTCCCAAAGGTATTGCTGAAGAACAAAATCCTACAAGATGTTCTTAGAAGAAAGATTTCCATGATCGAATGAGATCAGGAAATGGTAGTTAGCCAACACACCTCACAGTGCACCTCAGGATGTTAAAGACTCTAGGAGGAAACTTTATGTTTGTCTACATTGCCTGAATGCTTCTAATTAGAATTGCTTTTGTGTATAATATTCAATTATACCATGTTTATTTTTCAGGCAATATACCTTGGGAAATGTTGGTCAAGGAGGTGAAAATGATTGTTACCTCTCACACACAAAGGCACTGATGTCGTTAGAAATTCAAAGGCTCAGTAAATATGGTATCTATCCACTCCTGACAAGAGGAGTACAGGAAGTACCATCCAGGTGAGGCAGGATTAATGCAAATGGCACGAAGAATGGTATTCCCCAGTCAGAGGGTACAGGGATGTCCTCTCCTACTGACTCTGGACAAAGCTAAAACACAGACACGTTCCTCATGAGTGGGGATCTCATATTCTGGGAGCAGTCTCGTATCTGGATCCAGATATTCCTTTGGAAAAGTTCCTACTACTGCCCTCCCATCTCCAGGCAGGGCTTGTCATCAAATGTACATGCACAACTAAATCTAGTCAATATAATTAAATTGAACAAATCAAATCCCTCTATGCCTAGGAAAAAGACTAGAGATGCATCAAAATATTAATGTGGATATACTGCAATGCCCACTTATCCTTATTTGTCAACTACAAAGTTTTATATGTTAAAAATATATATTTTAAATTAAAATTACAGTAACACCTTTTTGAAAAATTAAAAAAAAGAGATGAATTAGAATAACAGATATTTTCCCAGCTATTTTCAACCTGCTTTGGGTAAAGGCTCTGTTTATCTGGGTGTTAAATTTTCCTCAGATCTTAGACTAAATACATGCAAAACAGTGAATGTATGCACACAAGCTTATTTCCTTCATGTCACTACTGAATTGCCAAACTTGCTTTATATATAAATTCCCTATTGTGAACTAACAATCACCGTAAGAGGGAAAAACCGAGTAAGCACCTAAGCATGCCAGGTACCTCCACTGACCCGGTGACTTCGAAGCCAAGCATGACCCTCTGAGGTTGAGATTGTTATGCAATTCGCAGAGGTGGTAAATATCACAGTGATAACCTGGCAACAAAGGCTGCACGGCTGGTGAGTGGTTAAGGTGGAATCCTAACCTAGGTTTTCTGTTTTTGAGGCCAGGATGTTGGTATGTTTTCAAGTATACCACAGCCAGCTTTCCCTTTAATATCTACATCTAAGAGATACCAGCAGATTCTAAGCAAAGGGTAGGACTGTAGAGTCTTTAAAATTTATAATCATCCTTAGAGTAACAGCTCTGGGTGTCAGAAATAACACAGGAAAACATCTGAAGGTGACAGACACAAATGTCCACTTTTATGACAGTTAAAAGGAACAATTGTTTTTTTTAAATTCTTCAGGCTGGATAAACTGTTCCAAATTACTCCCTTAATTCTGCAGACCTCGAATTTGTTTTCTAGAGCGTTACAGACACCTCCTAAATTCACCATTGTTTACTGACACTGGGGAGAGAAAACAAAAAGCTCCACTGTGCTTAACGAGGACTGTTCATCAGGAATGTAGATCCGTTGGTGCTGCCAATACTAGCTCCTTACGTAAAATGCTAGGCATGAAGCATCATCAAAGACAATCACCAATCATGTGAAGAAATTAAAATTGCCAAAATAAATACATTTCAATGTATGATGAACATAAGGGAAACAATATAAGCAATGAATCCTAACATTCAGGGAAGGAAGAAAAAAATAACTTTGAAAATAGAATATTTTGTTTTCAAGAAAGCTGTATTTAGGACAAAAATAAGCCTATATCTCTCAGTAACTAAACAGCATGTAGAATCTAACAACTGGGAACTATTACTGAAATAGGTAAGACGCAGATGGGGACAAAGGGAGGGGAGAGAGAATTTAAAAAGGTGTGAAGCTTCCTTTATTTGAAACTATAAAATAAATCAAGAAAGATGTGGTTTGGAACTTGAGATTTTAAAAGGCATTAAGGACCATTCCACACATATATTCTTATACGAATATGTGCATATGTTTGTGTAAAGGATGTGTATATACACACTTTTTTAAATGTTCCATTACATAATACATGTAGGTATGTATATTTGTAATTATGTTTTAAACATACACATACCAGAAGCATAAACACATGCAGATAAGAAGGAAATGGGATGCATTTTGAGAAATGGAGAGTGAGTGTTAATGTGTACGGGGTCTTTTTGGATAATAAAAATCTATGATTGCTTATGGCAATGGTTGCACAATTCTGGTAATATATTAAAAACCAAAGAAGGTAGCAATTTCAATGGGTCACTTGTAAAATATATGATCTATCTCTCCACTAAAACTAACAAATAAAAAAGAACTCTCGTGCCATTGTCACCCTTCTTCCTGCCACTTTGGGAGCTCAACTCTCAAAGTTACCAAGACGGAGAAGAGGTTCTCAGCATCCGTGGGCCTTTACCTCAGTGAGCAATACATTTTTAAGTCATTCAAATTTCAGAGTTTTGCCTCACATGCCACTACTGCTAACTATCACATGCTACTAATCTCCTTCCTCAAACCAGTGCTGCATAAAACCCCACCGCATCAGCACACACACGCATGCACACACATACGCACACCTGATTTGAGCCCTCCTTACTAATCACTGCACAGCAGATATCTTGAGTGAATCAGAGGAAGTAAATTAAGGACACCTGGCCTATTCCTGAGCCAGGGCAACTCCTCCTGGCCTCACGCAGCTCCTTTGGAAATATCCCTAGACTTTATTTTATCTCTGAATTTCCCTCTTCTGCCACCCAGGACTTCCTATCACAAGCCAAGAAGCATATTCTTGTCATCATCTATATGTAACTTGGTGTTTCCCTATGGGAGAGTAAAGAAATTTTTCTTTCAAGAAAATTTATGAGAAGTAAAAATTCTCAGAAAAATGCAAAGGGTTATATGTATACTTTAAAAAGAAGAATGCTAGGGAGAACTCACGTCACAGTTTTCCCATCTGAGATGAACTAGGAAAACAGAGACCCTGGTGCACATCTCTGATGAAGGAGAAAGTGAAACAAGCAATGACTGAGCAGTTTCCCAGGGGATTCGCTAAGAACTGTGACCCCCAATCCAGTTTCCAACACTAGGACCTGTCCCATCCCCATCCTCGTCCTCTTCTTCCTGGCAGCAGACGACCCTGGTGGATGCAGAAGAAACATCCCTGGGTGTGAAGTCAGGCGGCCCAGGTACATTCCCCACATGGGAATTTCAGCACCCACAGAACAGCTCTGTGATCTCAGCAAAGTACCTCAACTCTCAGAGGTCTCTTTTCCTTAACTAAAAAATGAATTCGGTACATCAAACTACCAAAGGACAGAATGCAATCTATCTACGTATTATCTTTTTCTTTAGAGAAGGTACGTGCACATAAATGCAAAATCTTCACCTATGAATTCAGAGAGTTGTTAAAGGCTATTCCTGGGCTCCAGTTCTAAAGGTGGGTGGGAAGTGGCAGAGGGGAAGGTGAGCCACATACCCTGCACAGCTCCAGCCCACTGCGCCAAGTCAGCGCAACACAAACAAAAGCGACGGAATGTGCAGCTTTCGTCAAAATGCCAAGCTCTGCTCCGTCCTTTCTCAACTCCATTCTACAGCTCCAGCTCCAGGTGACAGAACATGCCACCAGGCTTTCCGCTGAGGAAGAACTTCTCCTGACCCTCACAGGCGGAAGATTTTCCTCACACTCTGAGTGGGGAGCCTGCTGGAAGGAAAGCTAGATTCCCCAGCGCGAAGCCTCATACTCCTCACTGGGATTCCTGCAGGACTCATGCAGACTAGAAACAGCATGCATCGCTTTCATGGAAAAGGCATTCTAAGCGTGCATTTCCAATTAAATTCTGGAATATAACATGTTGAAAGTCTGGAGCAGCTTCAAGGTATAAAGTTTAAAGCACAAGGTGACCAATTAGCAAAAGGGACCAAGATGGGACCTATGCTTTTTAGGGCTTCTTAAAAAACACATAATAAAGGAAATGTCTTATTCTGTTCAAAGGCAATGTATGTTAAAATAATAACTAGAACACCACAAGTATTTCTACAATTCCATAAAATTAGTCGGTACTGCATACTAACTTATGGCCTATGGACACAAAAGCTTTAAAAAAATTGGTATTTATTTTGGTTATTAAAATTAAAAGGCACCACTGAAGTTGTTGAACCAACATGCATGCTCATATTTTAAATATCAGAGCATCCAAAAATGGACAAGACACGTTTTCCTCAACCGCTGTCTCCACCTGAGTCCCAGATGACCAGCTAGGTACAGTCCCTAACTTCTCAATCGTTTCAAGCAACAGATATACCTTGTATTCTTTTCTTAGCACTCCCCTTGGATAAATGCAGGGGTACCACACACGCTGGCATCTCGCTATTCCGTGGAAGAACACAGCGTGGGGCCTCACCCTATCGAACACCAAAGGGCACCCTGATCCCCGCTACATGCCTGTACTCCCACCCTTACCTTCCTTTTTCCTTTTTAACAGCTGCATAGTATTTCATGTGGATATAGCCTATTCTATCTGTCTAATTCTCTACTGATGGACATTTAGGATGTTTCCAATCATCTGCTAGGATAAACAAGGTTCCAGTGAATCACCTTGCAGAATGTTTTCCATTTCTCAGGATGCCTTGACAATCACATGATGACAGGTGCAACTGCTTCAAATGTCAATGGGCATACACATTTGAATTCTGTTAAATTCTGCCATATTGTCCTTCAGAGGAATTGCAGCAATTTACACTTCCACTAACCATGCCTGAAAGCCTGTTTCTGTACATGCTTGTCAAGGTAGGGTGCTACCAAATTTTGGGTAAAAAATGGTATCTCATTGGTGTTTTAATTTTTAAGTTGTAACCTGCATTTCTCTTGTAATCAATGAGGTTAAGTATCTTTTCAAATATGGAAAAGCAATGTATATTTTCTTTTTTATGTACTGTTCATTCACATTTTTGGTCTTTTTTTTCCTCGATGGTTGTTGGTCATTCTCTTATAAATTAAGGAGATTGGCTCTTTGAGACAGAAGCTGCAAACTTTTTTCTTGAGTTTCATTTTTTTCTTTTGACTTTGCTTCCGGTGGGTTGTGAAACGCAAATGTATATAATTTTGCTCTTTTGTTCTATGGCTTCCTTACTTGGAGGCTAGAAAACAACTGATCCATACTTGGTTCCAGTACTTGCAGAGTTGCATTATGTCACATTAAGTACTAGATTTGTTTCAAAATCAACCTATAGTGAGTTAAAAGTGGATCCAGACTGCTACTCAGTTCTCTCAATAACATTTGTTAAAGTCAGATTTTCCCCACTAACTTGAAATGCCACCATTGTCAGTATTTCAATTATTTCAAGTGGATTCTGGACTTTCTATTCTATTATGCTTGTCTGTGTATTCACCTGCCAACCCATCACAATGAACCAGGTAGCAAGACATTTTTGCCAGTAGACCTCATCATTCTGCATAGCTCTTTTCCTCCCAGATCATCACAGCTAGCTGCCCATCCAAAATCAACAGAATCACTCACAGAATACTGGTTGTCAGTTGGTATAGCAAAAAACTTGAGTTAACTATAGTACTAGAGAGAACTGGATCAATAACAAATTAATATCACTATGACACACCTGGGTAATTTCTATGTATTTATTAATATTTGTTAATATTATCTAACTGATAAACCAAACAGCAGAGAGCACGACACAGATGTTATAAGTATCCAGGAGAGTGCCCAGCACTCAGAAATCCTAAATAAATATTAATTCCCATTTTTCCCAGGAAAATCCACACATCTGCCTCACTGCCCCAATTTGTGTTTTTGAAAAATTAATGATTGTCTTGAAATACTGGCAACAACCAGTCCTGTTAGGACATCAGGCATGGGAAAGAGACTCCAGGCAACAGAAAGCTCCTGCACCCACCGCCTGAAGGGCCTTCTCATTCCTGCACCCACCTTTCGTTTATGCCCTCATTTCACTTGTCTACGTTTTCCATGCTGTTCCAAAAAGAAAGAATTCCCATTTCCTAGGTGATTTTGGGGGAACCACTTGACAACATGGAGTGATTGCTCACTATTTCAGAATGCATAATTTTTGTGTGCCATGGATGGATTCAGAAATGACTTAGTAAGTCTTACAAAGATTCATAAAAACAATAGTAGTTTAGCTGAAGGGCTAAAAGAGCTGAAAATTGAATTGAGTGTGGTGGCCACGTTGTTTCTTTTGTGGATATGTGCACTCAAACTCCCTTACACAATATAAAAAAAAAATACTTCTTTAAAAAAAACACACAACACAGTTGAATTATGAGACATGTAAAAACTCAATAATAAATAAGGGAGCATTTGCTAAAGAGAGAAAAATATCACATATCTGTATGGGTTGGCTTAATGTTAAATATATTGCTTGCTGCTAAAATAATCTATACAGTTAACACAATTACAATTAAATTCTAACAAGATTGTTTTGAGAACTTTTTGAGAGTGATGGGTAAATAGCTCTATAAAATAGGTAGGCAACATTCTAATATTATTATAGTAAGCGTTGTTAACAATCATCTATAGGGAGGGAATGAGCTACATCACGAAATGTGATGCAGCAGTAACTTTCTACATAGACTTATCGTTATACATGAATACATACATAAACATACATGTAACAAGACATATCAGCAGAAAGTATCTGCCACAGATTGAGAAAAGCTGCATGTAAAACAATACGTACTAAAAGCAATTAGATGTGTGTGTACATATACACATTCATAATATACACTACAAAAAGTCAACTATACATAGACGTGTGTATAGTAATTATACATACACATAGCACATACATATTACAATTATACATAGAAGTATGGACAGCACCAGGTCTATGAGATCCACACTAGTTAACGGTGACTCTCTGAATCCAGGGGACTGGATATAGGGGACTGGATACACGGGACTGGATACAGTGGGGAGTTCAGAACACCTGCAGTGTTGTAACTGTGTCACAGGAAAGTTTACCCATTCATTATTTTTAATTTAAAAATAAGGGGAGGGGGAACTAAACATACAGCCAAAGACAAGAAAAACTAATGTCAGTGAAACACTGGATTTTTAAAATTATTCTACTTAATGAAACTCTAATCTTCAAAGTGGGAAACTGAGGGTGGTATTCAGAATGAGAGTGGCAATTCATTCCAGGGGGTTAAAATATGGTTTAGGTGATGCAGGTCACTACATAGTGGGTTGAATTCTTCTGTGATAAATTAAAGAGGCTCCACAATAAATTCTGGATAGATAACACATAACTGTTTTAAAAAGAATTATGAAGCTAAAAAAAGACTTAATTGAATATAAGTCATATATACTTAAGTAGAGTAGGAATCTAAAAGTATGGCCTTGAATATAAAATTAATCATAATTTTTCTAAAAGGGTCAAAAAATGGGGGTAGGGTGGAGAACTGGAGGGAGAGTTAACTTGAATCTATAAAATATAAGGAAGTGACCACGTATACAGTATATATGTTTTGTTGATTTGAAATATTGAATACATATTGAAGTTAACCTATTATTTTAAAATAATATATTACTTTGGAACTACTGGTTTTACAACTCATGTTTATAAACTATTCAAGCTCTTCATATGCATGTGTCTATCATCACTAGAGTCATCTGTGGGATCTTCTAACAGTTTCCTAGAGCACAATATTGTCAGTCCCTCCTTCAGTTTGAGATACAGCATATTCTGACTGCAAAAATGATGCTGTCACTAGAAATTCTATCTCCAGCTACATGTGCCCAATCACATAACATTATGACAGTTTTTCCATTTGTACTCCAAGAGTACATCATGAACTCTACATCATAACCAATTACTCTACTGCTTTTTACTCCAATTTTTCTAGCTTATTTACAACAAGAGAAATATATAAATTCCTCTTCTGGAAATACTTTTTTAGAAAGGAAAAACTCTGCCTTTTATTCAAACATACACTACTAAGTATAATAAAAGCTGAAATCATAAAGTCAAATATAGATAAATTTGACTACATGAATACTATACAATACTGCAAGTCAAAAGATCATAAATACAACAAAATGAACGGAAAACACATAAAATGCGTGTATAAAGGTTTAGAAAACCCTTTTCCAAAAAGTATTATTTCTGAAGATGCTAACAGATGTTAAGAAAAACCTAAGTACCAGTGTGGTGAGATCCATGCTGAGGAAAGCACAAGCGATACAGCAGGCTGCATTTTCCTTTTAGAAACTCACAGTGTGTACTTAGCAGAAAATGGAAATTATAAAAACAAAAACATCAAAAACCCACAATGTAAATTGAAACACAAATTTTTAAAGTTCTATTTAAAGAAATATATTTAGTTTTGCTTAATATTTTGCTTCCCCAATTTTTTGACTACGGAACACTTTCGTTTTTGGTTGCTTTATAGTAATACAACATGTACCTCAGGATGCTATCATGAAGACTCAGGCAAATAATATTAAATATGTTCAGATAATACAATAAGTACTTGTTATTTTTTTCTTCCTCCTACTAGATTTTTTATTAAATGCAAATGAGTTCAACTATCTGAGTCATTATCAGCACTTTTCCTATTATATATGAAAAGCAACTTCAATTCAGCTGAGTAAAAATAGATTCCCAGTTACAGTGTATGCATGAGGGCGTGTGAGATGTATATTGTGAGTGCAAAGTTAATTAGACAGGTATGCAATCACTTTTTTTTGGCCTGTTTATAGTACACTTTTAAAACTCACATCCACAAAAAGAATTACTCTATACAATAGTATACATATTTATGTAAAAGTTCAGTTGAAAGGGGGTTTCTACTATATCTTTGTAACATGATTCTAAAATGAATATAGAATAATCCGAGGAAAATCTTTATGTAAATTAAACTCAAGAAGTTATCACATTTATTTACCAGCACTATTTATAATTTATAAATTTTCTAGGCAAAAATAAATCCTAAAAAAAAGACAAACAAATGTTCACAGTAGCAGGGAATATAAGACTCCATATATGCTGCTTTAAAGCTCACTGTAGGTTGGAAGAATGTGCTCCAATATATAAACTCAGAGCTTGTTTCACAATTTATGTAAGACAGCCTAAGATATATACTCCTTTATAACTTATGTTCTCACTAAGGAACCCATAAGGAAAGAGTCTGATAATTTTAGATTACTGAACATTTGTGCTGTTTAAATTTAAAATTGGTTAAAAGCTACAAGAATAAAGAACCTCAGATTCCTCTGCCTAAAAGGGAGCATGTTATCAACGATGTTTAGCAAACAGGTGCATGTCATTTGGAGTGTTGAATCACATACATCACTAGAACGGAACAGACAGCACAAAGATCCATTTATATAAGAAATACAGATGTCATTTCAGATCAATTAGGAAATGATGAGTTATATAATAAATGGTATCCATTCGACTACTTATTTTACAGGAAAAAATAAGTTACTTATTGTCCTACACCATAAAAAAATCATTTGGATTAAAAAATTATAACATAAGGAAACCAAATTATAAAAATGATAGAAAAACATATTTTTATAAGCTTAGAAAGAGCTCTCATAAAGAAAATTCGAAATTCAAATGGTACCAAGATCTGTAGGAAAATATGCCTCATGAAAGTTTTAATACTGCTGTATAGCATAATGCATCATAAATAAGTTAAAAGGCAGAGGAAAGAAAAGGAGTAAAACTACACAACATATATAAACACTGATAATTAATAAGGATTCCAAAATGGGATCCATTGATTAATTTTTTAATAAAAATCTCAAAAAACTAAAAAATATGAAGAAGCCATTCATAATTGGAGAAATACAGATAGTTATGTAATCGTTACACAGCGATCAATGTCTCTGAAGACCAAGGAAATGCAAATTAAAACTTACGGTGAAAGACTGGCAAAATTTAACAAGTTTGATCATATTAAATAATGGTAAGGGAAAATGATATACCTGTGCTAACAGTGTAAGTTAGCAAAAGCTTTTGAAAAACATTTGATAGTATCCTTCAAGTTTAAAATGTACATACACCCTTGAAAGTTCAGAAGCTCAATTTCTAGATGATCCACAAGTCATTAAATCAATTTTAGAACAGCTAAACACTAGGCAAAATTTGAAAACTAAATGTCCATGAATAGAGAAATGGGTTATAAATTTACAGTGTATCCATACTAGGAATTCTGTACCACTGAGAGCTAAGAGTTAGCTTCTCCTGCAGAGCTCCATGGAAGTCAACCACATCCTGGCTGTGTGGTGGGAACGCACGCCTGATCAGGGGAAAGGGAAGCTATTACCCCAACCATGAACGGTTACTGATATTAGAAGAAGGCAGGAGATCTGGCAGGCCAGGTCGCAGGACTGCGCAACCACACCTGTAAACACCGCTCAGAGGCATGGAGGAGCTGAGTCTTCTCCAGTTTTAACACTTAAAAGTCCCACAGCCTAAGGGTCAGACACTTCCCTAGAGTCTGATGTCTGGCACCACAAAACCCTTGCCTGTTGCTCCAGAGCGCAGCAAGAAATTGAGACAGGCTAAGGAGAGGAGCAACAGCCGCTGCACCTGCCTCTGAGTTTCCCTCAGTAAATACTGTGGAACAGAGCCTGGTGTGTGCCAGCTGAGCATTCACTCTTACTTGTTGCATAAATGCCATTAAATAGAATAAGGTAGATCTCATGAATGTGGAAAGACTTCTAGGATATATTATTAAGTTAAAAAAAATGAAATCCCAGATACATGTGGGTATGGATCCTTTCAGCTTTTCAAAAATATATACATATATATATACAGTATGTGTGTGCATATACACATATATGTAAATATAAAATATATATGTATACAAACTGGAATATACATGTACACATACAGTGTGTGTGCATGTACATATACACCTGTGGCACATATAAATATATACATATGCACATACAGTGTGTGCACATACACACATACACACATATTCACATGTATGTACACATACAAGCACACATAAAATATATACCTATACACAGAGTATGTGTGCACACATAGGCCCATATTTATGAAATATATACACATACATGTACATATAAAATGTATACATGGAAAATACATTTATATAGAGAGAGATACAAATGTATTAATGTGTACTCAAAGGAAGCCTAGTAAACTACTGGTGATAATTATTTTTATTGAAGGATTTCTAAGTCCAAAGAAACTTATGTTTTGCTTCATGTTTCTGGATCATTTTGGCTATTCATGAAAATATCTTTAAGTGTTATAGATATAAAGCAAATACGACCACACATCTATTTGGAAAACACCCGGATAGCACAGCACTGCCTGGAATGTAAACCTGACAAACCAGAGCACAGCAGCACAGCTGACAGTTGGGGCAGAGGTGGATGTGCTTACAAGCCGGGATCCTTGTGTTTACACAGGGAGGGGTCAATTTGATGAATCAAGCAAAAGGTTTAAAGGAGGAAGCTCAAGCTGTAATCTCTAGGAAGCCAGGAGGAATACTGTAATAAAAACAGAGAAAAGACGAGAGGGTGTGGTGGGGAATGGAGCTAACTTCTTTATCTTTTACAAACACCAGATGCAGCTTCTACACCAAGAAACTGTCTTCAGGGCATCTCCAGGACACAAGAGAGGAAGGACCACAATGGGTACTACAGGAAAACGGGAGAAGTGCCGGGAACGCAGGTACGGTGGTAAGGCTCTGACTTCAAACAGTAACGATAATGTACAAAACTGGTAAGTGTTCTGAGAGTTTAAGTAGATATTTAAAAGTAACGGTGCCATATTACACTATTACACTACATGCAGAATTACCCAAAGGCTCTTTTTTATTCAGATAAAGAGAGTTTATAGAAATCTGAGGTAATCACAAAATACAACCCTTTGGACATTTCCGGCAAGAGAATTTTTTTTTTTTTTTTTTGCACTTTAGGTTCTGGGGTACATGTGCAGAATATGCAGGACTGTTGCAGAGACACATACATGGCAATGTGTTTTGCTGCCTCCATCCCCCCCGTCAACGATATCTGGCATTTTGGCAAGAGGAAATTTTAATTGGAGAGTTTCTGGATCACCTTGCTCTAAATATTATGATTTATAACTAGTAGCTATTTATTATATGGCATAATTTCCATTAGATTACTCATTACTTCTTGCTTTTCATACATCTCAATTCCATGAAACTAGTTCTTAGGAAAAATTGATGCACATTAAATCTTTTCTCTCTACTTCTCAGTTATATTTCTGTCCATATTTATTATGTGATATAAGGTGATTCTAAAACAGAGCAGAGCCTCATAAGAAAAAGAAACTTGTAAGTTAGCACAGAGGTGAATGAACACGATGCATTCTTGGTCCCATCCACCACCCTTGAGAGGACAGAGCTCCCCTGGTTCCAAGTCACGTGGCTGTCAGGTGTCCACATGCACTCTCTACGTGTGCAGCCGGCAGGCTCTCGTGTGCCTGTAAGAGGCTGCTGAACAACCGCCGCTGCGCTGGTCTATCTGTGACCACAGGAAACCTGTGCACATCCAGCTGTTCTAAACGTCCTGGGAGCAAGGCCAGCCTTTCAGACCCACTCGTAGGCACTTTAGAAGACAAATAATTTAAGCCTGATTACTGCTTCGGTTTATATGGAAAGCAGATAGGTTACAAGATAAGTCTACCTTCCTATGTATTGACTTTTTACTTTCAAAATGAATTTTTAGAACATATTTAGTAGATACTACATTAAAAAAAGCCTAAATACTAATCATTGTGGTTATGCCCTCAAAGAGGACACGACTTGACAAGGGAAATGAGTTATGCACGTTAAGATCACTAATAAAAAGCTGTGCTGTGCTGCACAGAAGACAACTTGAACATTCTGAAAGGTTGAAAATTCGCCATGTCTACCTAGAGGACTGCTGCCTCTGCCCTTCCATGACTCTTCAACTGCTAATGGCCCAAATTTGTCTTGCTTTCCACACTATTCCAAATGCTTTTCTAACTTCTACTGATTTCAAATTAGGTTAATGGCAAGCTTACACGTTGATATGCCACTGCTTTGGATCTATTTATCGTGCATGATTTTTGCCCACAGTTACACTTGCTCCTTCTGCTTAAGGAGTGTGCATAGCTCCCC
Organism: Cebus imitator; assembly: GCF_001604975.1. Taxonomy (NCBI): domain Eukaryota; kingdom Metazoa; phylum Chordata; class Mammalia; order Primates; family Cebidae; genus Cebus; species Cebus imitator. The sequence goes on along the minus strand of NW_016107364.1, from coordinate 6,476,716 downwards.
GTTCTTTGTTCACTTTTCACGTTTCCCACATTCCTCTCCACTTAAATTACGACTCTATTCAAACCTCCAATCATGGCATCTACAACCAGTGAGAAGCAGCACTGACTTTCACAACTTCCTTTCTACCCTCCACTCCATAGAAATACAATGAAAATCACAAGGAAGAAATGGTGGGAGGTGACGCTGAACTTTTTCACTCAGAAACCCAAATGAGTTCTTCAGAATTTAGTGTTTCCGGAATAGTCCCACTCGAGTTTGTGCAGTGATTCAAATACGAGGCTGAGCTGGACTGTCACCCACATCTCAGGAAGCAGAGCAGGGCTTCCAGCTAGGGCAAGCCCTGGAGAACCTGGATTTCTCCCCAGTTCTTTCTCTTTGGGCCCAAAGAGAAAAAATACATGTCATTACTTCATATCATCATATCCTGATGCTTTGCTGGTAGACAGAAGAAGAGAAAGTAACTGTGTGAGAAACGCAGAGCAACTGGAAGATTTTCCCCTGATACCCTCACCATGCTAAACACTCATAGAAGTGAAACAAAACTTAGTAAGTTTAATCAATTATTATATGCCTTACAATAGGTGCAGATGAGGAACGAATACGCTAAAGTCTCTGAGCTAAAAACACGCAGCAGACTTTAGTGGCTGCCTCCCTTCCAAGAACTAGAAAGAATCCAATCCAGCAGGACACTCCTAGGGCTTTGGGGAAAGGGCCTTTGTGGCCACAGAAGTCTGGCCTGTTTCAGTCAGCAACACTAGAGCTGTGTCCTGACTGAAGGAATTCTCCGGGTCTTTAATATGCTGATTACTGAGTGTGAAGAAGGTGGGCAGTATACAATATGGAGACTGTCTCCCAAACATATGTGACTACCAAAACAGTTTTGCAAAGTTGATATTCTGAGCATCAAGCAGTATTTTCAATCTATTCAATATTGCTTGATGAATCTGAAAATAAAAATGCGGAATTAGCCTTATATATTGGCTCACTTCCTTTCAGTCAACTCCTGCCTGGATGGCAGAGTAGAAATTCCTCTCATTTTTATCTCGCCACTCTGAAATAAATGCAGAGCCCTCCTACCCCTGAACTCGTCATCACTATGCATTTATTTCCCCATAGGAAAGGTTATATTCTCTCCATTTCTGTTAACTCACTAGGTGTAGCAAAGTGAGATGTTGCAAAACCAGGAAAGGCAGATGGATGAAAACCTTGGGAAGAAAACCCTGTCTTTAATGAAATACGACAGAAAAATGAAGCCTAACCAACCCCCAGAAATCCAAGCCAGCATTTTTTTAGAGCGGTTAGGTAGAGTAAAAATGGTAGACAGAAATATATTCCCAAAAAGTACATGAACTCTATAAAATAATACCATACAACTGTGGCTTGAAATAGGTTATCTATAAAAATATTACTTTAATGATTCAAGCAATTTACATATTACATACGTTTGTATGCATATATGAATATTTACTGTTTTCTGTTTGAAACTTTTTCAGATTTAAGATGATGTAAGTAAAATTTTTACTGAAGCAGCAGTATGTTTCACAATATTTCTGATAGTTTAAGCCAGAACCTGGCTTTACTTGGGACAATCTAATGGCGTCTGAAGGAAAGACTAGACTTAAAACAACAACTTTTGGCATTCACGTACAGGAGCGCAGTTTAGAGAGCGGTCTGGCGGGCCAGATCACGTCACCACATGCTCTTACAGTCACCCAGGCTACTGGGGTGGGGCAAGGGCTGCCATGAAATTTAAATATTAGGTAAGCTTCTGAGAGATTCCATCCTCCACACCTGGCATGCTGAAGGCACTGGTGGGTGACCCAGCCCGTGAAGAGGTAGAGGGAGGAGGTCCAACAAATGAGAAGAGAGCTCCTTTTCTGGGGCCTCTATCAGTCCAATATTTATACTCCATTGCAGCAGGCAAGAATGAACCTACTTATCTTTGAAAAGTCTTTTGAGAAAGTGTTTCCTAGCTTTAACTCTATGCCTTACAAAGCTCCCTAAGTCGACATTTGCTAAGTATTAGGCTAAAAATGCATACTTTAATAATTTTATTGAGTCATGCAAAGAGGATGTAAACCTTTTATAATTCAAAAGTTCTGTGACCACCTTTGAAGAAAAATAGAGAAGAGTCACTGATGATGAGGGGCCATTGAATTTAAAAATCTATGTTCATTTTTACAAAAATGCTCCATGTAATCCATTTAAAAATAATAACTGGTTCATTTCAGTCCCTGCACACAATGCTTCCCTTTGTCCCTTGTAAGGCTCTCAAACGTCTTATTTTAAAGGAATATATAGTACTCCCGGAAGACATTTTCCCATTTCTATTCTCTTCGACTCCTGCGAGCCCTTGTTCTGTGTGATAAGGCAATCTCCTCCGGGATCTGAGCTGTGTAGTTTCGCACCACGAGTGACAAGGACTCGACTTGAATAACTGCTGTGCGCAGGTTGTAATTATGTCAGCCGGAGTGTTGAACAAGGGGACTGATTAATGTGAGCCCCGGCCCAGGCGCAGTCCCTATCAAAACCTCCGCGCAGGCCAGCAGTGGGGACGGGTTAAAGCAAAAAGACAAAACATGCTGTATCGTCCATGATAGATGAATTGCTCCAACAGTCTTCAGGCAGATGTTCCAGGACAGTATAATATACAATTACTCTGCCTTATCACCTTCCCAGGGACAATAAAGCTTCCTCCTTCTATAGCTCATGTGAGTGAAGGCAAAATTAGTTTTACTTTTACAACACTGACTCACTTATCATGTTGCCTTGATTGTGCTTTTACAGCTAAGGAAAACATATATTCCACTTTTAAACCAAAAAAATAAACCCTTAAAAATAAAACTGAAACCTTGTGTTGACTCTTTTTTACATGAGAACATACAGTGTTTTAAAAGATTGGTTTGTTAAAAAGAGACGCAAGGAAAGTAATAATATATGTGTGTGCATGTGTAGTTAAAAACAAGTACATACACATAACTCAAGAAGAGCTGGATTGTATAATCATTACATTCATAACATCATTTTTCAAAGGCCACACAGAAATCATTAATTAGAAGGAAGATGTAATTAAAAATATATATATGCTGATATTGTCCATATATTTCTCAGGCGTGGGCACACGGATCCTTGGGCTTGGGAGGATGGTTCCAGATGACACACTTACCCATGGCAGCCACTCCCACTCTGAGTCTTTTGGGTCTCTTTTCCTTAGAAAGCCTGTTAGCCTAGTACAGGGAGGCTTCCTCATAATGTAACAAAACATTGTCACCGACGCTAGAAGTGGCCTACTTTAGGAGCACCGTGGTGATTATTTCTACCATCGTTATTTGTGCTTGCAAAAATGATGCCAAAAATTTGCAAGAAGATGTACAGAACTATCTCAATTTGCAAAGGGAAATATATCATTATTTTTAAGTTTAAGAAACAAGCTAAAATCAAAAAAGGAGATGCAGTCAGGACAATCTTGTGATAATCATACTTTACAATGAAACGAAGCAGAAAAAATTCCAACAGAATCAAAGGAAACCCATACAAAACGCTAGTGAATGCAAAAATAGCATCCATCAACCTGTGGGGACATACATATGACTTATTTCCACTTTTTAGTGGTTTAATACAACTGACACCAACACTCAGCAGTTACAATGCACCCTAAGTCATGGAAACAAATCACGTTCCCTATCTCGGCCTACAGGGTGATATGTCTGCCTTCCCTGTTCACATTATACACACACCAACTTCACCATCAGGATCCTTATTATCACATTCCTCTTGTAGAACACACTGCAGGAGAATTACATATTTCTAGAACAAATGGCAATTTGAAGAAGGCAGAGAACAATTTAAAACAGTCTTCCAACAGAAATTTTAGCATATAAGAACACAGAAAATATATATTTAAGCTCATGCTTGGTAAAAATGTAACATGATGTTCCTAACTACTTAGGATAAGTTGAACAAAAGATAGGGGAACACAAATCCAATGGCTGTCAGTAAATGCAGGAGTCAGGTGTCATCACGAGAACTGACTGGGAGCTCTTCGACTGGCTTATGATGTCATTACAGTGTTGGACTTACTGATCTTAGAAAGACCTGACACATTAGCAAAAATTGTTTAAAATTAAGTCATGGAAAAGATGACACAGTTTAAAAGACTATATGTAAAGTGAGTGTTTGTTAAATGATTAGACTAAATTGTTAGCTAGCAGCAAGCAACTTGTTAAATTAATGAAACAGCTGAAGCAATATAGGCTTGTAGGAATTCTCCATATGAGGCACATAAAACCCCAACTTTTGGGGTGTATAGGTGTGGAGGAGGCAGAACATACCATTACATAATTTCTGTTTTCTTGATTCAAAACTCTGACCATAATGAAGATAAAATGTGGTGGGCTGCATGCAGTACCCCAAAGAGGTGGAGAAGTTGCTACCGCAGCCATATGAAGAGACGGGGAGGGCCTGAAGCCACAGTTTTCCATGTGGAGACAGAGGACCCACAGGACAACAGGAGGCACTGGCTCAAGAAGAGAGTGTTCCCAGAAGTCTTCAGAGGATCTGACTGTCAGCAATGCCCCCTGCTTCGCCAACCCTAATCACATATACACTGTACTGGCCATCAAGAAAGATGCAGGTTTCAGCTTCACTGTTTCAACGGACATATACACATTTGGCCCATAAACATTTAAACAAATTTCAGAAAGTGATTTTAAGCAAGCAAACGAATGCCAACACAAAGACAGTGCATCCCTCCACCTGCCTTCAGCTGCCACCCTCTGCCCCTCCCTCTGGGCCAGTGTTTTCACAGAGCAGACTCGAGAAAAAGTTTCTGTGAGCCGCAAGCAACATGCAAGCTTATCACTTCTGCACTTCTGTCCACTCACCTGTTTTCTGTCCTCACCCCTTTACTAAAACTGGCCTTCCCAAGAGAACCCGAAACTCTCAGTGACTATGGCTGGTGGACTGCACTTTCCTATTTCACTCAATACCTGGCACACTGCCCACTCTTTGCTTGGTGCATGACACCTCTCTTTCCTGGAGGTCCCTCCCCTGTCCGTGAGGCTGCTTCTCCTTCTCTCATACAGGGTATTTACCTCTCTGCTTGTTTCATTTTCCACATTTTCCAAGGGAGGCATCAATCACATCAAGTTCCACATAGGTTAGTACTGACCTATACATCTATTGACCCGTTTCCACTTGGACATCACATGGGCATCTCAGGGGTAGCTCATCCCAGACCACCCTTTTCCTCTAGGACATCCTCCCCCAGGAGACAGCACCTCCCTGACTGTCACGGTCATTCAGCCAGCAGACCGGGGCAGCACACCAAAGGATGGCGTGCAGCTCTCTGTCACCCTCCCTTCAGTCCATGCACTTGGCCCACAGGTCCATTTATTCTCCCTCCCATTACCTGCCTCTCTCCACCCTTCCATCACACTGTTAGTCTAAGGTGATTTTCTGCCTGTACCTTTGCAATTGTCTTTTAAATGGTCTCTTGTCTCCTGTCTGATCCCTCTCTGACTCATTATTTGTACTGCACCAGTAATCTCTGCAAAGTTAAGCGTGACTATGTCATTTTCCTGCTCAACGTCCTCCACTGGCTTCCTACTGCTTTTGGAGGAAAACAAACCATCCAGCATGGACAGTGGTGAGAAATCCACATACCTTTCACACAGAAGCTCACATGACCTACAATCCAGGCTTGTCTGAGTGAAAAACAGAACTTGAAATCAAAAGAAAAGCATAGTTTGGGAGTGCAGAGTGGAACAAAGCCTTACTTTTAACTCAAGAATATATCAGGTTTTTAGACTGGAACAAATTTATGAAATTTAAATGTCAACCACTTTTCCCCTAAGCGATTCAATCCAAAATATTAATTGCCATATTTAAGCAGAGAACTTGAAATTTATGTTTTCTTTCAGAGGAAAAATTCTTGTTTTATGAAATTTCATATGTGTTAAAAGTTGTAAGTTAACATGAAGAAACAAAATGTACTCAAATAAAATACCATGTCAAATTAATCAATGTATACTCAAGACCTACACAGAGATCTCCAAATGGTGCCCTGACTAATATTAAACAGACAAAATGAGAACTAGGGTTGTTTAGCAAAATTCAGGCCAAAATAATTAAAAATAAGAAATTAAAGTTTAAAGAATAAGAGGAAAGATATTAGGTTAAATTCCCCATAGAGAAAAGTATCAGGTTACATATTGTTATTAAATAACAGATCCTAGTTTATTTGAACTATAGCTGACTTGCAGTTCTACAGATAAGAACAGCATAACATTGTTTTATCAAAACAAAACAAACCTCAGGAGCAGTTCTTTTTCTAGAACTTCTCATAAATATAGTTAAGAAGGAAAATAATATGACTAGGAAAAAAAATCCAACAAAAAATTTGTGCTACATTCCCTAATTAAGAAGATAAAGATGTAAAATTTATAAAAGAAACAATATTGTCTTAAAGATATTCTTAAGGACAAGCCAAAATATACGCAATAAATGCTGCCACATAGAAGGCAGCAACTTCTGCCTAAAGGAAGTGGAATGAGTCAGTGGATACGCTGATACGTAAGCGGCTCTGACTTCCTCTGCTTCATAAAAATGACAGCATCACCAACTTTGCCTTTCTTTCTTTCACAATTTTTCTGCGGGCTCCAGACAGGCAATATTTTAGGATATGTGGAAACAAAGGAGCTAAAAAATAAAATGAAATAACTAGTATCTTAGCGTTCTGACCGAATTAGTGAAAAACTGGTCGAATTTTTATGTACTTCAAAGTTATTCTGTCTCCGTGTTATTTTCTCTCAGATCTACATCTGAGGCTACATCCAACCCCACACTGTAGGGATGCACAGGTGATATTCTTCTGTCGTCTGTCAGCTCCTCCTGGAGATTAGAGTTTCCTAATAAGCTACACTGTATAAGCCTCTATTGCTGAAAGATAAAGATAGTTACATAGTAAAGTGTTTTGTTGTGTGATAATAGCTCTAGTGTCTAAGGAATAACTTATTATGTAAGAGACTATTGCCAAAAAAAAGTTTTTCTATTTTTTTCATCTCTAAGGCCTCTCTTTCTTCCATAATATATACAGATATATCTAACTACTACCCAAGGGACTGTCCATAGTAATTCCTTGTAGAAAGACCATCCCCAAAGATAGCTTTGGTCCTTTTATAATGACTGGATTTGGGATTCAACAACAGCAGGTTTAATAAACATGTTTATCTGGATTCTACTTTAAGGGATAGCAGAGGGAGTGTATGGTCACTTTGTATTTAAAATGACTCTTCTAATTAATCTGTGATCTCAATGCCTATTTAAGCTACATCAACAAACAAAGCAACTTATTTGTAACTGAAAACAAAAAGGAGGCTCTTTGATTCTTTTTCTTTTAAAGACTTGTGAATCAGTTTACACTTTTTAATGCTGTGGAATCTATTTGTTTTCAAGTTTGTAAGATCGTTCACTTAAACAGGTTTTTTGTGTGTAAGATTAAAATTTAACAATATTAACTAAAGGCCTAGTGTAAATGCTTGTGCTGTATCAGCACAGAGCCTCGTAGGCTGAAACAAAACTTTTAAAAAGCCTATGTACTTGTGTGTTAGAAAGCAGGAAAGAAATGATGAATAAAGCAAGCTGCATATGAAAGTAACACTAGATAGAGAACATTATAGAAAATACAAAACCAAATAAAAAATTAGAACTGATGAGATAAAATTCACTAATGAAATGGGCAGAGAAAAACAGGAAATATTTCATTCAGGAAGAACTCAAAGTTCTGCTGCAAAGGACAGATATGTCAGAAAAAAGAACAGATTAACATATATCACACAACTTTCACACTTCATTACAGAATGTCTCAACCGATGATACAATTAAGAGGATATTCATTTTATTTTGTTAGGGAACCCCTCAAAAAAAGCCCACCTAAACTTACCAAGAACTTCTGCTCCATGTGAAAGGGAGTACACTGGCAGAAAGTGTCATCCTGACACAGCCAGCAAAACCTTTCAAAGCAATCTTGATGCTTGCCAGGACAAAACGGTTTCACAAACCAGCCACCACACTGACATCTACCTGTGGCTGGCTGAACTGTGTGCAGGTGAGGAGCAGGAATGGGCCATCTGACCAGGAGCAAGCACTGCACAGATAGCTCAGTGGACACATTTGTTTTCCAGAAATCCATTGCGATTTGAAGAAAGCCTTGGAATCATTATTAGCCTAAGAAAAGTTTGGGAAGTAACTGGAATTTTAGGCTTTCAAAGTAAGCTTTCAGCCTGGGACATTTGTTTTTTTATTCTATCAACTAAACTACCTATTGACAGTTACAATAGAGTAAAATATAAAGACATATAGACTTGAGATAAATGATATAATGAAAAGGTGTTGATTGGTACTTTAAATGACAAAAACAGTTTTGATTTAAAGTCTGTTCTAATCAAACCTGGTTTGTGGCATTGATTTAACTGCTTCAAACCTAAATTATATTAATGTTAATTCTAGACATTTTCGTTTTGATTATTTTCATGGGATCCCTTTCTTCTTTAAGAACTTGAAAATCGCCCAGAAGAAATAAATGCGACCTCTGATTCTTTGGAAAATTAACTGTGTACTGTTCATTTTGGTATATATAATTTCACTTCTCTCCTGGCAAATACGATATACTGCTGCAGATCTATTTTTTCTCATTGTCTTTATTCAGGGGCAAAATCACATTTGTTCCAGCCACTGCTTCTTCTGGTACAACCTATAAGCCTACACAGGAAGCAACAGGAAAACTGAAAGTCTCTGAAGAGATAATCCAAAAGAAGAAAATTATTCCCTGTGGAGTGAGTCTCCCGAACTCAGGACGCTGCTGAAACAAGCGGCAGAACAGAACAATGAATCCCACTGTACACTGAATTCTTAATGCCACAATATCTAGGAAGGCTTGCCTCATTACTTAACAATGAATTATCAACTTAAAGTGTTTATAAAATAAAATTGTATAGAAATGCACACTATTATCTATGACCTGGAAAACATGTTTTATAATAAGAGTTATTTTAGATAAATACATGTTTAAAAAATTAAACTCAATTTTCAGGAGAAATAAAAATTACAAATACATTTTTTTGTCCTTGCATCTTAAAACTTCCTTAAAAATGCTTCCAGCAATATACAAAGTTCAGACAAATTCTATTGAATTAAAAGCATTTTTGGCAAAAATTTTCGAGGATGTTGATACATATGTCAAATGGTAGTAAAAAACAGTAAATTTGCCCTGCATCAGTGACATGTGTAAGAGCTCGTGAAATGTGATTAGAAACACTCAACAAAATGTTTAGGTGTGCAATCAAAGAGATACTGGAGACAATTACAAAATATAAGTAAGCTCATTTCTAGTTGAGCATCACTATCTGATTTACAATATTACTTTAAATATCTTTGACTTCCCCTCGCCCAAAAAAGAAAAAAAAATCCTCTTGAGATCAAAAATTATTTTGTAGAAGTCATTAACACTGGTTAAGAGCTTTGTAAGCCATATGCAGGGAAAGAAACCTCAAAGTATATTTCCAACAGGTTTAGCAAAATGACAAGGTCAATCTTCAATAAGAGGCAGGGGCTGCACATTTCATTCTTCTGCTCCATGAGATAGACTTTCTACTCAGGGTTACAATGTCAAGTAATGAATAAAGAAGAAAAAGAGAGAAAAATGTAGAAAGTTAAAAAAAAATTTTAAAGAATATGTAAGGTTAGAAGTACTAAGGAATTTACATGGTTAAGGAAAACGGGCCAACACTAGTCTTACGGAACACTGACACTAACCCAATTTCAATAATAGAGACATAATACGCAAATGATAAAGTTGGCAGAGTCTGGCTTGACATTTTAATTTTCTGCAATTTACTAAATTATCATTTAAAGTGCAATGTAGGATAAGCCTTAATATTTTTATACTACAGGTAGTATTTCTGTGTTACTCTTCATGACTTATCACTGGTTTATTGTTTAATGTGCATTTAGTATATTTCCCCTGTAAATCACAGAGAAGAAATGGAAGCCAATAGGAAGATAAGTTTCACATAAAAGCCCAATTGTGGCCCCTTAAATGAAACACATTTACTCTGATGTGGAAGCCAATGTGATGAATGAAACAGAATGTAGTTCAGTATAAAAAACCCTATGGGAAAGTAGGAATTTTACGCTATTCCAAAGGTTACTTACTATAACACAGCAAGTTTTTTTTTTTTCTATTTCATTCTTAATACAGAGGTGATAATATGTAACAGAAAAAAATAAAAATATAGAAAAATGTTATTTTATTTCTGCAGAAACAAATCTAAAGAATTTGCTACAGAAATAATATACTAGACCAGTGTGCTATGAATCTAAATTTGTGCATTGAAATTATAACGAATAGTAATGGCAAAAAAGTTTTGGAGTAATGATTGAATATACTGATTTGTAATGGATTAGACTTTTGGATATTTTAGACAGTAAAAGCTAATGAAGGGGGTACTTGTTTACGTTTAAATACAATGAGATGTCATTACCTAAATTAATAATGCAAACTTGAAAAATAGCCTCAGGTTCAAAAGACCAATTATAAAGTTCTTTTGTAAACAAATCTATATTTGTATTTTTCATGAATAATTATCACTACTAGTATTTCTCCCCCAATGTTCAATTTATAAAATGAGAAATATATTTTCAAATGAAATTTAAATAATATTTCAGTTTCTAATGATGGTAACCTGCCTGCAAATAAGTGCTAATAATGGCAAATACAGGAATGCTCCACAGGAATAATTTTTATCTATTGATATCATACAAATAAAAACATAAAACTAGAAGTTTTAAAATATTTTGAACAGTAAAATATTGCAGAAATAAACCAGTGAGATAAATGTGAAAATAAATAATTTTCTTCTTTGGTAATATGTGATCATCTTAAAGATTTATTAAATCTATGAAAATATACACATTCCAATTTATTTGTGCTGTGAAAGAATATACTTTTGTGAGGTAGATACAGGATCTTGTTCCCACTATCTTATACAACAAAAATAATCTTTGGAAACTTTATTCATTTTAAATCTTTTTTTCATCAACAAGAAAGTAAAGATCTAACCAAATCTGTTCTAACCATAGTCTCTCACTTCAGAAGAATTCAAACGGTTGCAAATATTTTATATTCCTGGTCAAGGTTAATTTGCCTTTTGTTCACTAGTAAAAGAAAGCCTATTCATAGGTACACAGAATGGTAAAGCTGTCCCATGAACAGAAAGTGCTCAAATCATTCACTTTCAGTAATAATCAAATTATTCAAAAGTTTTAAATAAAGATTACAACTTATTCTTTTATAATGCACATTAAGCATTTCCAAGGGAACTTTGGTAGCTCTCACTGGATTTAAATATCCTAAGTCTTTTATTTACAGAACAGTAACAATGTACTTAGAAAACACCAGCTTTTTAATGTAGTACCTGACAGAGTTCTAACATGGATGGGATCCAGCTGGCTCAGATGCAGCCCTCTACAGAAGGGAGGCTATTTCACAGAGATAACTTGAATAGGGGATGAGTAATATGACCTCAACCTTAGCAAAAAGTATAATACATTTTTAAACCAAGAAAACCTGAAATACTGTGAAATACTTGTATGCATAAATGAGTCGACCAAAGCACAGTACAGATCAGAGGGAAAAAAACTCACAACCTTTCCAGTCATACTAGCAAAAGCCTTAAATTGTGCTTCTAGAAATGCACTTAAAAAAAATCAGGAACATGCACAAAGATGTAAGCATTTTTCAGGGTAAAAGCCCAAAAATGGCCTATATGTCTAAAACGTTAATAAATTCATTATTGTGCATCAATGTAGCTTGGGGCCAGGCACAGATTAAAGTTACATTGCCAAACAGTTTAAAAACCAGGCATTCTGAAACTGTATTCTCAGCTATTATCCAACAATTAATTTTGGATTTAATACATTTTTAACTGCTTCAAAACTGTTTTTTTCTTTCTTTCTTTTTTTTTTTTTTTAAAAAAAAAAACATATTGGCATGTATTGTAAATGACATTTTAACACACTGAAGACCTTCAGGACATTGAAACTCCTGCGTTAACTTGTTGAGCAGTATCCTGAGATGGAAAGGTGAAGGAAAACCTGAAACCACGATAAAACATTCACCTGAGATGACAGCGAAAACAAGGGCGAGCGTTCATCAAGCGACTGAGGTGCCAGACTCTGGCTAAGTGACTTCAAAGTGCTTCTCACCTAATATTTACCATAATCCTACGAGGCTGGTCCACTAAGAAGTCACAATTTACAGATGAGAAAGTGGCATTTCACTCAATAGTCTGACCACGGTCCCACAGCTAAGGAGTGCTGAGCCTAGATTCTCCATGTGGCTTGAACTCCTCATGACGCCCCGTGCTGTGCTTACACCAAACGCAGACAGAAACTGGATGCTGCGACTCACTGGCAACTGTTATCAACAGCTCCTCCTATTTAAAAATGTGTTGCTTGTCAAAACAGTCTTACGCTATTTTTAATGTTGTAATAAGTACATACAGACTTTAATGGTGAAATCTACTTATAAGTGGGTAAATATCACTTTCATCTATTTTATTTGTGGAATTTCAGATATAATCTTGTTTGAAATCAGAATCCTGCTACTTAAAAATAAAAGTTTGAAGACGATATAGTAGTTATATAGGGAAATGCTTACTGACATGGAAAGGTATTTATAAATTTTTAAGTATAAAAAATAAAACATATACTGAAACAAAAAAATCCCACCCCCAACAACAGTAATAAAAACCTTATGCATATAGTACAAACTGAATGAGTATAATCCTAAGAGGTAAGGGTGAAAATTAAAGGAAATTCTTATATTTTCTAATTGCTTTTCTGTGTTTTACAGGAAAGCCAACTACAGTATGATCTCTTTAATAAGGAAAAAGAATATTCAATAATGTTTGTTTTTTAAAGAACTCATATTTTCAGCAGTATAGAATTTCTGTGTCTACCTCTAATTAAATCATCATTTTACCAAATTTCCAAGAAACACCAATCCAGTGTTAAGCAAAGACAGAACTCATAAAATGTTGGATGAATGAATAATTAATGAATAAAATATATCTGTAATATCTCTGCACTATACAATGACCTTTCACATAAAACTTAATGTAATAATGTGGCTGATAATAGAGATTATGGCAATATATTTGCTAAATGCATAGGCTAGATCCACAGGAATACAAAAATCTACTTTTTAAAGGTTTCAGGCTTAACATACATATTATAACATTCAACAAAATGGGCTGCATTTAAAGATGCAACCTCAATTTTATGTAATCATGTGGGTCAGGCACAATGGAGATCTTCAGCTCCAGGATAAGGAAGGCTCTCACCCTTGAGTTCAGGCTTAAGACAGATGTCATTCAGCTGTCTGCAAACTATGTGGGGTCCCACAGACCACCACATGGGGTCCAATCTCACTCTTGCAGGCTTCAGGCACAATGTGACCTGGCTGCAAGCTCCATGCTGCACCTGATCTTCCACTACGCCTCTCTACAAGTACCTTATCATGTACTTGAGAGGACAATTTAGCATTGCCTGAGTATATCTCACACTCCTCTGCACCAAGGCTTCGCTGCCGCCACTAGGTAACTCTGCAACCTGGCAGACATCACTCAGCCACTGTGGATGCAAGTGAGCAGACTGAACATCCACGACCTCCAAGGTGCTTTCAGTACTAACATTCTACATGCTGTCATCCCCTCCTCATCATTTTAGAACACACATTGACTGGGGCCTGGAAATAATTTTACCATTTTTCACACCATAGCTGAGATGCTGTCTCCTCTGTGAGGACTTCATCTGGGCTCCACACAATCATTTATGTCCTTTCCTGGTCTCTCCCGTTTCCCATTCAAATCTGTATTATAATTACTTATAAATATTGAGTCACATTTTATGCTATATTCTTAAAGGGAAATGTTTCTTGTATCATCTCCCTTGTCATTAATGAGTGCTTTATTCATAAATAAAGTACCATAAATGGGTTGAATAATTGATTACTAAAATTGTTTCCTTACTTTGAGAAATGCAATAAAATCATTGGAAATGCAGTTATAAGAAAAAAGCATAAAATCTAAACGTTAAGATTATAGAAAATGGAAAAGGATGTTATTTCTTTAAACAGTAACTAAATTCTGCGTGATATTATAATGGTAGATACATGTCACTATAAATTTGTCGAAATCCACAGAATGTTCAACATACAGAGTGAATCCCAATTGAAAATACAGACTCTGGGTTAAACAATGTCAATGCAGGTTCATCAACTGTAACACATGTACCACCTGGTGGGGAACGCTGATAATGGAAGAGGCTATACATGTAGGGGTTGGGCAATACACGGCCCATTTCTGTACCAACCTCTCGATTTTCTGTGAACCTAAAACCACTCTAAAGAATAGTTCATTTTTTAAAAGTCACTAAAATTAGGAAATAAACTCCCAACCTAACATATGAATTCATGGTGATTAGAAAAACTATACTTGTAATTGGTATTTAACAGGCTTTTAATCCATCGTGGCGGCCCACCTGATTTGACTGCTCAGTGATGAGTCATTACCTGTAGTCACACCAGGGACATCTGTAGGGCTTTTCTCCAGTGTGTACACGTTTATGCCGAGTCAAATGAGACTGGGTTGTGGAGGCAAAGTTACACTCGTCGCATTTGAAAGGTTTTTCTCCTGTAATATATCAAGAAATGTTATAGATGAATAATAATAACAACTGAAAATGAAGGAATAAACTTGGTATTGACAATTTAAAAAACACGTATTTCCATGAAATGTCAAGAATATGATTCAATGGACTCCACACATTTAGGACATTTGGATATTTATTTCAGAGTGAGAAAATTAGAAGATATCATTGATTTTGGTTTTTATATTAGAATGTAAGCAACGTATATATTATATGGTTAAAATTTATTTTACATAAACAGGAATCTAAATTCTAGGTATGGTTCAGCACTGTATTTAAAATGGTGTAACAAACTATGTTACATTAGAGCCATTACAAAAATCTCAGTGAGGTTAAGACCAAGGATAGCATATATCAAAGTTATAGTTTGAATATATAATATAAAACTACTTAGTAAAATCTTAACATTAGATATGAAGAAAAATAAATAGAATCAAGCTATAAATGGGCAGCACTTAAAAAAGTGTCCGAAGCAACAACAACAAAAAAATACACTATATTAAGCGGAGTAAAAAGAGACCCCAAATAAATATTTAGAATATTTAATACCACATTAAAATATACCAACCCCATGTAGCTATAACAGATAGATAGGTAAATAGACAGACAGACATAGGTAAATAGACAGACAGACAGCTATGTAGTGCTTAATGGCAGGGACAGGTTCTAAAAAATGTGTGATTAGGTGATTGCATTGTAGTGAGAACATCCTGCAGTGACTTTACAAACCTAGACGGCAAAGCCTACTACACACCTAGCTAGACGGTGTAGCCCATTGTCCCTGGGCTACAAACTTGTACAGCATGCTACTATACTGCAGGCGACTGCAACACAATGATAAGTATCTGCATGTCTAAACACATCTAAACACAGAAAAGGTACAGCAAAAGTACAGCATCATGATCTCATACTGCGTATGTGGTCTGTTGATCTAAAGGTAACGTGATGTGTGACTCTGTGTGTGTGTAAACGTGCTTATAAAATGTAACCCTTCTACCCATGAGAAGTTCATGGCTTGCAGAGGACATGAAGAGAGTGAAACAGAATACTGGTATCTTGAACAAAGTATTTCCTTCATTTGACACCTCCCTCTTTTTTAAATAATTCCTCCCTACCCCACACACATTCAAAGAATTACTGAGTCTTACCAGCTTTTAATTCCACTGGCTATAGGCACCGAAAACGCGGATATTTAACTTTAATTAATGTAAATTTAAATGTAAAAACTGATACTCAGCTATTGAAAAAATCTTAAATATGGTTGGAACAGCTTGGGAATGTGAATCTACTTTTTGAAGTGTAACTTTTATCAAATCTAAATATTGACCATATATTTCAGATGAAAATTTAGCCTCTGAATGATGATATTCTAAATTGTAAAATACCAAATTTCAAAATCATAGTACAAAGATTATAATAAAAATAACATTAAAAATGTTATGTTGAATTGATGTAGAAATTATAATTTGAATTTGGTTAAATTAACTTTTGTAAAATGGTTATACCTGTTACTATTCCTTTTTTTAAATATGGCTACCAGGAAATAATATTATACATGTATAGGTCACATTACATTTGTATTGGACAGTAAGATTTAGAGAAAACCTCACTCCTCTAGTCTCAAAAAAATAATGTATAGTAATATTTTTCTCAACATTTTTCCTGGCAAATTTTACATATTACATGGATTAGTTTTACATCTATTCAATAACTCTACTCTTACTTTCCATGTTTTTGTGATAGCTGTATGAGTATACTGACTTACTTAGAAAATGGGGAGCAAAATATCTTAGTTTAAAATTACTCTCTATCAATTTGGCTATCAGTAAAATCCCATCTGAAAATTAGAACGTTTAGAAGTTCACCCTACATTCTGTGTCTATTTACACTGCTTACCCATAATTGTAGTAACATTTAACTGAATGCATACACAACTCATTTGGTGGTATTTTCTCTCTCATTGCAGCACAGTGCTTAGATGAAGCCAGATGGGCTTCAATTCTGATCCCAGTTTTGCCATATTTCACTTTCTACCTATTAGACCCCTTGAACAACATCATGAGAATAACACTACCAAACATGCAGGGTAATTGTGCGGATTAAAGACAACAAAAAATATGGAAAGAGCACACTTAGTGCAGAGTTCTCAGTAGCCTGTGGCTTTTATCATTATGATGGCAGAACTGCCTCAACACTGACAATGGCCAACAAGTCTCTGCCAGAGGTGAAAGGAGCACACAAATGCTTCTCATCAAGAGCTTATAACCAGGAAAAAGATGAATGGCTAGCAAATATAAAATAATTCATGGTTGTACACAGTTAATGAATATGACAGAAAGATATTATTGAACACATCCCACTAGGAAATATTTGACTTATTCTTGTTTTTTTTTTTTTTAAGACTATATACCAAGCAGAGTAAAAATCTGAACTGAAAGGTATTTTCGTCTCTTCTAGCCTTTTGTTTACAAGATAAATCCCATCTATAGCACCCCACTCATGTGGGTACCGGAGGTCTGCTTGAATAACTCTTTGTTCTCAGTTTCTAAACCTCTGGTCAAATGACTTAAATAGCTATAGACAACTCAATTGTACTGAAATGACTTACACAAAAATTGACTTTTACAATGATGGCAGATTTTGCTTTAATTTAGTGGAAAATCTGTGACATTGATATTGAATAAGAGTAAAGGAAAAGAGTTGAAGCCACTCAAATTTGACACAGGAATATTCTGTATCATGGAATATGAACATCCACACAGCATATCTGAAAACAATTTGATTTGTTCACTTAAACAAATGAGTAGTAATTTAATGCACACCAATGTCAAAGTGTAGCACACATAAAAACAGAAACACAAAGGAAGCACTGGTCTAGATAAAACAACACTTATTATAAATTATTGTACTAACCTGACCTATATCTGTCTAGACTGGCCATATGAGGCCGAATGTATAAAGCATTTTAAACAGCTTCAATGAGTCATAATTGACATACAAAAACTTCCATTTGATAAGTTTTGTTACTGATGAAGCTACTGCCACAATCAAGATAATGAACACAACCATCATCCCCAGAAGGAGTCCTGTTAACTTCCTGGTTCCCTGCTCATCCCATTGTCAAGCCACCATGCTTTCTGTCACTACTGTATTAGTCAGTATTTCCTAGAAATTTATATACCTGGATACATATAGCATGAACTCTCTACTGTCTGGACTCTTTGACTCAGCATAATTATTTTCTGACTCATCTATGCTATTATGAGTATAATTACTTCATTTATTTTCATTGCCAAGCAGTATGCCATTACATGGGTGTACCAAGTTTGATTAACCATTTGTCTACTGAAGGACATTTGAGTTGTTTCCATTTTTGGCTACTACAACAAATAAATCTGCTCCGAGCCTTCATATGCAAGTCATTATATGAATATATATTTCCTCAATTTGGGTAAGAAACTGCCACACTGTTTCACAAAGTGGTTTGAGCACTTTACATTCCTACCAGCGACGTATGACTTGCATCAAGCCCCGCCAACACTTGTCGTAGTGAACGCTTTACACCTGCATTCCTCTGAGGGTGCTGAGGACCCTTCCATGTGCTCATCTGCCATACCTTTAAATTCTCTGTGGAAATATCTGCTTCAACTTTGTGACTCATTTATAAATGGTTGTTTGTTTCCTCAGAATTGTGTTTTGAAAGTTCTTTACATATTCTGGATAAAAATTATAAAATTTGTCACTTAAATATACTTTATCATTTGTCTTAATTCTGTTCATAGCGCCTTTTGAAGAGAACTTTTACTTTACAAAGTTTTCAATTTATCAGCATAATTTTTCAAGTTAGTTTTTTATTTTATGAATCAGGCTACTGATGGCATATCAAAGAAATCATTGGGCCGGGCTTGGTGGCTCACACCTGTAATCCCAGCACTTTGGGAGGCTGAGGTGGGAGGATCACGAGGTCAGGAGATGGAGACCATCCTGGCCAACATGGTGAAACCCCGTCTCTACTAAAAATACAAAAATTAGCTGGGCATGGTGGCACCTGTAATCCCAGCTACTTGGGAGGCTGAGGCAGGCGAATTGCTTGAACCAGGGAGTCAAAGGTTGCAGTGAGCTGAGGTTGCACCACTGCACTCCAGCCTGGTGACAGAGCAAGACTCTGTGTCAAGAAAAAGAAAAAAAGGGAAATCATTAATAACTCAAAGTCAGACATAATTTTTTTTTTTTTTTTTTTGAGATGGAGTTTCACTCTTGTTACCCAGGCTGGAGTGCAATGGCGCGATCTCGGCTCACCGCAACCTCCGCCTCCTGGGTTCAGGCAATTCTCCTGCCTCAGCCTCCTGAGTAGCTGGGATTACAGGCACGCACCACCATGCCCAGCTAATTTTTTGTATTTTTAGTAGAGACGGGGTTTCACCATGTTGACCAGGATGGTCTCGATCTCTTGACCTCATGATCCACCCGCCTCGGCCTCCCAAAGTGCTAGGATTACAGGCTTGAGCCACCGCGCCCGGCCAGACATAATTTTTACTTATGTTTTCTTCTAGAATTTATACAGTTTTAAGCTTTATATTTAGGTTATCATCATTTTGAGTTAATCTTTGTATATAGTATGAAGTATGGGTCAAAGTTCATTTTCATTGAACATGGATAGCCAATTGTCCGACTGTTACAACATAGAATGTTGAAAAGACTAAATTGCCTTTACTCCTTTGTGAAAAACAACAACAACAACAACAAAACAATTCACCATGTAGTGTAGGTCTATTTCTGTAATCTTCATCCTCTTCCACTGATAAACATTTGTCTATCTTGATAACAATACCAGAAGGATTTTCTCATTGCAACCTTATAAGAAGTCTTAACATCAAATAGTGTAAGTCCTCCTATTTTGTTCTTTCTCAATGTTAGTGACTTATTTCAAGTGTTTGAATTTCCATATAAATTTTAATATCAGCTTGTCAATATCTTTTTAAAAAAAATAGCCAGATGAGATTTAGATTGATTGATGTGAAGGAAACTGAAATCTTAACAATATTAACCTGTCTAATCTATAAACATGGTATATCACTCTGTTTAGGTCTTCTTTCATTTTTCTCAGCAGTATTCTGATGTTTCCACCATAAGGGTTTTGTACATCATTTGCTAAATTTATCTTTAAATATGGTGTCTTACTTAAAAACAATTGACAAATAAATGTACAGTTTTATTCCCGGATGCTATTTTGTTCCATTGGTCTATGTGTCCATCTTTATACCTCCAAAATACTACTATGACTATGGTAGCTGTATAATAAGACTTAGGTAGGTAGTATAAACCTTCTACTTTTAATATAATAAATCTACATGGTCAAGCAGTTTAAATTTTTTATTCATTATGCAAATTCACAAATATATTCTGATGTCTCCTTATTCCTTTCAATCTAACTGTTTACAAAATGTTCTGGCATCATAACTCACTGCTATTTTCCTTATTGTAACAGTCTTGGTAGGTATCTTTGAACTATCCATTTTTCATAGATTTTGCTGATATCTGAAGTGGGGTAAAAGGGTGACACCATGAACTCCATTGCCTAAGTCAATGGTACAAATTAAAGGTCATCTAAAATCTTTGAACTTAATTTTCTTGGTTTCACAGTTTAACATAATCTCTTTAAAAACTCTGTTTAATGTAGTTCATTTTATTTAAACTTACATGAAAATCTTTACGTGACAAAATTTAAATTTAAAAACAATCCTTTTAAAGAAAAATGTCACATAAATTCTCTGTAGTTCACATCAACCTAGGATATTATAATAAATTATAAATGGTCTTTTCATATTTTCTTTGACCACACAATAGATTACGTTGTATAATATTAAACAAGTTTGAATTATACACAGGATGACAGGGAAAAATATAATGCTACAAAAATATCATGCTACATAAAATACTATGCTAAGCAAGGCTCACATACCTGGGCTCTTGATAGTTAAGTCCATGTCAATTTATACAACCACAGATTATTGAAATCTGTACATAATAGTTAATCTGAAACTCATCAATCAGTTACATGTTCAACACTATTACTCTAATATATAATTTGATAATTCTTTTTTTCTATTATGGGTACTTTCTTCAGGAAAATACACTACAGAAATACAGGTGGAGTTTTGCGGTTGTTAGTCTCAACATATACCCAAAAATATAAACCTGGCTTCTACACCTAAGTTTGAAAGAAAATCTTAAAAATTTGCAATAAGAATTTAAGTTTGCTAAATATTTGCTAATGGTTTGAAGATGATATACATTATATAAAGACATTATATGAAGACATATATACATTTCCTGTTAAGGAAAAAATACTAACAGTAGACTGATCAAACAGGTTTGGTGCATATTGGCAAAGGTGCTGCTTTGAAATCCTTTGTCATCTCAAAGGCAAAAGGATGAATAAATCTAAGATATTCACTACTCTCAAACAATGTTATCTGTAAGTCACTAGGGCTACCTGTACATATGCTTTACAAAAAAGCAGAACAAGGGGAGATTTCCTTTCCTCCTATTTCCCTCTTACGTAACAGTACCTGTTAGTTTAAATTCTGTTGCTTTTCACACTTTCTGTTACAGGCAGCAATCTTGGCTAAAATAATCATTAAGAAACATATTGCATCTGAGGCCCCATTGACAAGGAAAGCCGGAGAAGGAACAGTAGAAGGGCTGTCATCACAGTGCAGTGTCCTTTGTGTGTCAACTGTCCGTCAGTCGGGCTGACCGCTTCTCATGGAAACACACAGTCACATTCCTTTGGGTGGCCTCGTGGTTATTAAGCTGGCCAAGACTGTTTAACTACACGTGAAGATCTGCTCTTGTGCCCTTGAATCAAGGGTCTCTGACAGGTGATACAAGTAAATCTCAGAATGGAAGATGTTTTTTGTCAGCCCCCTGGACAGTTTGTATCGTGGTGAGAAATTATTTACACCATTTGGAGCACTTTTGATACCTATCCCTTTCCAAGCTGATTATAATTTGCGTGAGTACTCCGCAGTAAAAAGGTAAACCATGTCAAAAAGGAATACATCAGAGAAATATAGATTTCAAATGTGCCATACAAGTCTGGCCTTGGGGGAAAATGGTTGTGTGTTGCTTAAATATTTTAAATCCAGCATAAAAGTTACGTGCCTAGACTGAGTTGTGCTAAGCTGTTTTGTTGAAGCTAACAGTCTTAAGAACTGACTTTGGTGTTAAAGAATCATGTTTGATTTGTGCCACAGAGGCAGATAAATGCCAAAAAGACAGATGCCCCTGTCTGTGAGACATTGTCCTATATAGTATAAAGTTAATAGCAAAGTAATAAGGAGTCTCTGGACCTGACATAAAATATAAAGTTGTGCCAGCTCAATGCAGGCATCCTAATCGATCCATCACTGGGAACGCCTGTGATCACAGCATTCCTGTCTGCACTGCAATGGGCACTGACCTGCCACTGGCTGAAGTGGCACAGCAGCCTGATGTTTCCTGGGGCCATACCAGGTGGGACAAGGTGAACTTCAATGGCATTTAAATAGCAACAATTTGAGCACTGATAAAATGAAACATTAAGAATAAAAAAGCCCTCATGAGCACACTGTTAACATAAATATTTCACATTTCCAACTTCATTACAACAGTGGTCAAGAACAATTACCACTAAGTGGGCCCCTCCTGTCATCTCTTCCACTGAATCTTTCAGCCAGTGGATTACAGTCATGCATGCACTGGCAGCTCCCATAAACTTAAAATGAACTTTGTTTTCAAAGTTTAGTTTATGTTTCCAATATCATGCTAAACATTGAAATTTCGCATTGACGCAATAATAACTCATATCCCTTATGAAAATCTGAATCATATTCACACATCTAAAAGGAATGGTTGGCATTCATTTTCATTGATATTGCAAATACCATATTGGGCATTGAAGCTACCTATACCTAATTGTTAAATACAACATATCAAGAATCATAATGTACCATAAATAACACATTTTATATATTTTAATTTCATGCCATTTTGAGTATGACTGACTAACTCAACCATTCTCATGAGACCTAAAGAAAAGTAGGACATTTATTTACCAATTTTGTCATCAAGTGACTTATCATCTGAACTAGGAAACGTTTAGAGTAAAAAGTGGTTCTATTAATAATTATAAGAAATCACCATAAATCAGCACTGTCCTAGGCATACATAAATTAGTACTATGAAAATAATTACTTATTAGACCCATTAGATTATATAAAGTAGGTAATACAATTTGATAAATGTTTCACACTTTCCAGCTTTAAGTGCTCCTGATATGGCTTGGCAGTGTCCCTACCCAAATCTCATCTTAAATTCCCACATGTTGTGGGAGGGACCTAGTGGGAGGTATCTGAATCATGGGAGCAGGTCTCTCCTGT
Organism: Cebus imitator; assembly: GCF_001604975.1. Classification (NCBI taxonomy): domain Eukaryota; kingdom Metazoa; phylum Chordata; class Mammalia; order Primates; family Cebidae; genus Cebus; species Cebus imitator. The sequence continues at coordinate 6,453,524 of NW_016107364.1, read as the reverse complement.
GCTGTTCCCGTGATACTGAATAAGTATCATGAGATCTGATCGTTTTAAATAGGGGAGTTTCTCTGAGCAAGCTCTCTTTTCTTGTCTGTCACCATGTAAGAAGTGCCCTTCACCTTCCACCAATGATTGTGAGGTCTCCCCAGCCACGTGGAACTATAAGACCAATAAATCACTCTCTTTTGTAAATTGCCCAGTCTCGGGTATGTCTTTATCAGCAGTGTTAAAATGGACCAATATAGCTTCTAATCAAGGAATCTATTTTATTTCATTGAATCATGGAGGAAAAAGCCCACTTCAATGACCATAATTAACTCTGATGTTGCTTTTTGTTGTTTTCCATTTTTAATACCAAGAACAATTGAAACAGCATTGACTTCAAATCCTACCTAAACACAGGTGGATTGATGGACAGGCGGTTAGGGAGGGAGACAGGGAGGTAGGGAGAGAGGAAGAGAGAAAAAGGGAGGAAGGGAGGAGACACGTAGCTACCTAAATAAGGAGGCGGGTGATTAGCTACTAGGTGGGTAGAGAGAATGACTGAAAGGGAGAGGGGCTGACAAAGACTCCCCATTTTCCACCCACGAGGCCCAAAGCAGAGATTTGCCAACAGAGAAAATAGTCTCCTATATCTGGGCTTTGGAAGCCAACCTGCTGTTTTACTTCTACTTAACATGAATTTACTAACGGTACCTGCTTCTTGAAATATGGAATAGGTCTACATTTTAAATATATAAAAACAGATGACTTAAAATCTTACGTTATTCAACTGAAATTATCTGTAGGCCTTCAAGTACACGGATGTTATAAAAATTAAAAAACGAAAGTAATTGATGACATCAAGAATTGAGGCTGGGTATCTACCGTCTTGCTGTCCTCTCTGCAGATAAGGGGCCAGTGCAGACGCGGAACTGACCTGTGTGCTGCCGGCGGTGCTTGGTGAGGGCGTGGCGGGTCCCTCCGGCAAAGCCGCAGAGGTCACACAGAAACGACTTCTCGCCTGTTGCAACAATAAACAGATGAGGGACTGCGGAGGTCACAGATCATTAAAACATATCTATCAAGGCTTTCAGGGTTACTAATTCCTCCAATCAAATGTTTCCATGTAAATATGTCAAATGGGAATGAAATTACCACTGCAGTTTATTGACTGTGATAAAATCTGAAAAGCACCACTGAACATAATTACATACTTGTCAGACCCATAAAACTTAGCTTTATTATCAATGGAATGGTTTTGTACAACTTCATTTCTGGTAGATGTCTTCCAGATGGGGCTGCTTTATGCACTTGAACAGTTTTTATGCATATCCTGATTTTTTACAATTCCCATACATCTGGCCTTTCTGAGCTGAGTAAAGATTGCTTAGAATAGTTAATACACAGTATATATGGTTCTGCTTAAATAAAACATATTGAATTTTCCAACAACTTAAGGATATTCAGTTGGTTCTACCTGATTCTATTAGGGTCTTCCTTAATCACTTCCTTCTTAATAACATGAATTAAATGGTTTCCTTGAACATGTTGAAGATCCCAAGTAACAATAAAAGCTATATTACTACCGATAGCAATCCAATGCTGTTTATGTTTCTCACTTTCACGGTATAAAAAGGGAAGTCTAGGGATTGCTGACGAAATTGTACAAAAATTCATACTATTCATCTTTAATGATAGCTTTGGATTGGAAACCTCTGCAACACTTAGAGACAGATTTGGCAGACTTAGTATTTGTTAAATGTGTGCAAATACTCATTTTTTAAAGCATTTTTATACAAGCTAACATTTCCCCTACAGTTTATAAATGCAATCTATCTTTCTACTGTAGCATATTTAGGCGGTAAGTGCTGGCCAGCTAGGCAGATCATCCCATAAGACTCACAAAGAAGGGCAAAGTAGAAGAAAAATGCTAACCTTAGAGAGATTCAGTGAAATTATAAAATGCTTTTCCAGAAATCAAATAAATCATTTGTATCTATCTTTATCTACTTTACTCATTTAGACATTTAATGCAACAAGTCTTTCAAGAGTCTGGCCAGAGTCAGCCTGTGTTGTTCCAAATCACTTTGGTATATCATAATAGAAACTGAACTTGTGGGGTTTCGGAAATTATAATTGCTTTTTTAAGGCTGCAATAAATAGTATATATAGGGAGAATAACTTCAGTATTCACAAGAGTTTTCCCTTTACTTAAGAACATTACTGGCTTTCCTAATATCAACAAACGCATATACATAAATAAGATTAACCAAATTATGCTTAATCGTATTCCCTAAGGGTCTGTTAAAATGTTCATCATTATCATTTTAAAACTAAGGCTGAATTTCAATATTTTTGTGATCTTTACTTTCCTATTTTGGAGCTGAGTTTATTTCTTGGTATTATGATTTCAATATAGAAAGAATAGAGTAGATGGGCTATGAAGAATAAAGTTTAATTATAATCACTCATTTAATTATTTAATCAATTTGAAATAAATCTTTCTAACTAGCTATATTATCAATTAAATAACACTGAAAGTAGACTTTTTTAAATCCCATGAGACAATTTGCTCGTTAATATTAACATAGTTTTCTATGTTGAGGCAAAATCGTTCCCTCCAATCAATTCCTCATTGTGGGCCTGTGGGTGCTGCCTGTTGTGTGTACAAGGAGTGGGTGTCCTGCAGCACCACACACGCATCTGGTGGTGTGTGGTAGCGGGAGTGTCCGTGCTGCATCATTCAATAAGCAACATTTCTAATGAGGAAAGAGCAATCTTAGGACTTTTGGATTCAAGTATTCTTCCTTTCTGTCATTCATGAACTTCTCTGTGACCCACATCTTATAAAATAAAAACATGAACAAGCAAAGAAAAGCCCTCTTAAGATTTCTATTTTCCACATGTATACATGCTGCATATTTACATATATGCTGCACAGATTTTTATTCCTTTCCCTATTTTAAGATTTATACAAACAAAAAGAAAAACTATTAATTTTCCATGTGATTTGATTCTTGATACATTAGTGACCTTGATTTTTTGATGTGTAGGATTTCATTTAGGATGTTTGTCTCCAATGTATCGTATGTCATATTTACCTAGGTGGCTTGATTTGTTTTTCATCCTAAACCGAATTTTCACTTGCCTCTTCCCCCCCCCCTCCGGAGTGGGTTGGTATGTTAACGCTGATCAGCAGGCAAACGGAGTATTTTTTTGAGAAAAAAAAAAATTAAGAAAAAACTAAATGTAAAATTTTCTGAATTTAGAGGTGGTTGATTCCGTATGCCATATTTATATGATAGTAGAGATATAATGGGAGACTCCTCTTTGTACAACTTGAATTACTTTCAAGTGTGCCATTTTGCATTCAAATGTAGAAAGACACGGAAACGAATCCTTTATTTTCTATTAGAAAACAGCCACTGTCCCCTATCTCTCATTATGGTGCAGACTACAAGACCTAACAACAAAAATCTATATTATTGATCCAGCCAAGTCTCCACAATTATTCTTTAGAAGGAAACGCCGACGATAAATTACATCTGCACTGGCTTTTCATCTGCTGTTCGATATAAGTGATCTCTCAGGGCAGGCTGGAGACCTTAAATCGTCAACACCCTTGTCAACGAAGCTAAGGAGGCCTGGGCTTCCCACAAACTGCTTGAGAAGAACTTTTAACCTATAATTTCTAACAATAATATAAAATTCTTGGCAATCAGAAGAACATTTGGAAATACTGATTAAAATTTATTATTTTTTTCCCGGAAACAAAATATATTCTG
>NW_016107364.1:6390346-6447846 GCF_001604975.1 Cebus imitator | reverse complement strand
AGACAAGCCCTGCTGTCTGCCGGTGTGCGGCTGGTGCAGCTGGAGCAGGGCCTCTCCTGCACGCACCCGGCGGCCTGCACCACCACGCTGCTGGGAAGAAAAGGCAAACCCCAAAGCTGCTTCCTGAACCAGGAGTCCTTCTGTGTGACCGTGTGGGTACATAAAAAGGCTCCTTTGGTAAGCATAAAATTAGATCATAACTATACATTTTTACAAAATCGGTCTTTGAGAAAAATAAACCTTAATTATTTCCAGTATGAAACAAATGCTGAAAATAACAAATTAGTACTTATACAAGATAATATTTCAGGTTTACCATTTAAGACCTTTTAATACCTTTAATAAAAAAGGAACTCTGAATCATCAACAAAACCTTGAATACTTCCTCTGTTTGATCTGCCCCTTTTCAATTGCATTTGTGAAATAGTCGGTAATATTACCTTTTTTTCTAATACAAATGAGTTTAAAACAATCCCTGTAACTAATAAAATGCTGTCCGGTTAATTCTGAATAATGAATAGTCAAAAGCAGAGCAAAACTCAATAACCAACAGTAAAACATTATAACAAGTTGATAAGCAAGATGCCACAAAGGACAGAGTCTGGCAACTCAGGCTGGCCATCGGGAATTTTAGCATTTTAATACAATCAGAGCTACGAGTTTAACATTATCTGTGTTTTCAATTATGATATGAGCAAGGAGATGCTGAGTGTATACTTTCACACAGAGGTTTTAACCATGCTTTTACAAATTTCCTTAGCCCTATAAGGGCTGGCAAAGAATCTCGGGATCCAAATAATTAAATTTGCCATCTTGAGGCAAATGTGAATTACCTTAACAAATTCATCACTCGGAGTATCACAAATTCCTATGAATCAAATTATAAAATTGTCTTTTATAAAAATCTCTCTTTTATTCTATATAGTTACAGAGCAATAGAGTTAGAGAGCAAAAAAAGTTAGCTCTTAAATGCAAGAGAAATAAAAATAGTTAAATATTTAAGAATTGCTATATAAGTTAAATGCTTCACATGAAAATTGCCAATTTATCTGTATATGTAAAGAGATACTATATTTACACCCATTAATGTGGACTGACTTTGAAATTACTATGTCATTCAATCATTGCTTACCAGTACTAGAGAATGACAAATAGAACTAAATACTTGGAAATGCACTGTAAAAAATATCATGTCCGTATATCTCTTTGACGGGTCTTCATGCATTTAACATTTCAAAACCATGACGGGGATCTTATTTCTAAGATAAATTCCCCTATCTACTTATTTCTTCATGTATTTATTGTGGATCTAACCTTCTCCTACAAGAAACAAATAACGAGGTTAAATAGACACTATCTTTTAACAAATAGTTTCTCCAGACTGTATTACAACTTTATGAATGACAAAATAAATCCCTCGTTTTTAAATCTACCGTGATGTACATTTAACAAAATTACATCTATGAAACCTCAATATATGTACTCTATTATTCCTGTGTAATAAAAATGTTAAACTAAAGCTTGTGCCTGTCGTAAAATGACAAAAGCCAGATAACAAAGAACTAAGACGACCACACTTGACTTTCAGAAAACCTCATGTGTTCTACAATTTGCTTTATGAAAATAAATAAGCTCATTCTGGTACTTTGAAAAGAATGGTATTAGTGTAAACCGTCCTTATAAAGATCAAGACTTCCTCAACAATGAATGGGGTATTTCCTGGAACTCCACAAATTCTGAGTCTCAAATATTCCAAAATATTTGCCTTCACACAGCAACTCAGTAAGACCTCTACCATCACCCAAGAGATCCTGGTCCTCCTGGGGACTCACAGGAAGTCTATCATGAGGAGCCCCCTAGGCAAAACGTGAGCTAATGCATACAGCTCTGTCTTGTGGGAGGAACCCTGCAAGAAGAGAGACATCTGTGTGTGTTCAGGCTGCACAGCCAAAACACCTGAACACCTACTATCCCCAACACACTCTTCCACATAGCACAGAGAAATCAAAGGAAAAGGAGTCAGGTTTGGCTTTCAGAGAAATTACAAGCTACTAAGAGAAAAATCATTCACAAAAATAAACTTAACGGCAAAAAAAAAAAAAAAATTAAATGCCATTATAAATTTAAAAGAAGAGCAATTAGTGGGGCAGGACAGATAAGAGGAGGCTCCCCAGAGATGGCATTTAATTTAGACATTTAAAAATAGGTGACAATTGGAAATGCAGAGCTAGCTGGGAGGGTGTCAGAGACAGGAGGTGCACAGTCCCAGAGCTAGGAGGCGAAGGTGCTGACAAGTCACACCTGCTGTGACTCCTCCTCGCCTGCCACCCCCACGGAGATGACCCTCCAAGCACCGGGATAGGGCCAGGCCCTGTGGCTTACCCTAGGCTGAATTAAATGTTTTAAATGCCTGTCTATCCCCACGTGGTAGACTTACCGGAGAGGTTTTTTATATAACGGAATATATAGTATAATAAAGAGGTCTGCTTTGTGAAAATGCGCTAGGAAAGATTGTTTTATAGGCCTGCAGAAAGATGTACAAAGTTGAATAATTAGCAATTATGTAAAGATTATAATCTGAGAGGGTAAATAACATAAGCACACATAAGAATATGATGGTATATGGTTCATCCTTATTCTTAAGGCCTAGAAAATTGAAGCCCAGAAGAGAGAGATTGGCTACAATCACATTTGCAGTTCTTAGGCAACTGAGCGACTCTACAATGCTCACTACAAGTTTGAAATCACAATGCTTACCACAAGATCAAAACGCCAAACAAACAGTGATATCAGAATTGAAATGAAAAAGGGCAATTTCTTATCTTCCCTTTCCTCGGGCTTCAATAGACGTTTCCCTTGGATATAAAGAGATCTTAAAGGTTTCAAAAGGAAAAAAAAGTCACAAGCCAAAGAAATCAAAATGAATCCAGACTTCTCTAGAGCAACATGAGGAATTAGAAAACAATGTAATAATTACCTGAAAATGTTGAGGGGACTCATTTTAAACACTGAATGGTTTACGTATTATCTGTAGTGTCCTCTCAGGTATGTTCCTTACGGAGTTTCTGGGACTGAGATGCCTACTATGCAAAACTTTTTGGAATAAGCCTCTTTCTCATGCAGGTAGCTATGACATGGAAGTCAATTAAGAGTTAGTCTTCTAGCATAAATTTACAAGAATTTCTTGTTGTTTTTTTTTTAAAGAGACAGGGTCTTGCCCTGCCACCCAGGCTGGGGGGCAGTGGCATGATCATTGCTTACTGCAGCCTCAGGAGCTCCTGGGTACACGCAGACCTCCCACTGGGATTACAGGCTTCAGCCACCTCACCTGGCAGGATTTCTAAATTAAATAAGGCATTCCTAAAATTCTAAAGACTTTTTCTAGCATTCTTGAAATATTTATGAGAGATTTCTTTCTTCACTATCATGTGTGTTGTTTCTTCATCAGCACCCCACCCAACGCGGGCTGACTCTGGCCTTAGCTCACCTACCTGCTAAAACAAGGAAGCAGAGGTGCAAGCCAGGGTGTTCGGTACGTGCCAAAGTATTTCTTCTCTGAACGTCTCTCATTATATGATTTATAATAACAGAGCCAAGATAAAAATCCACATCTTTAGACTGAAACTTTTAAAGACGGAATACTAAATATCCTCATTGTCAGCTATATGACTATAACTAGAAACTGTCACCTGGTGTTGCTAGACAGTATGCATAATAATAAGCTATAGAATATGTAGGGAACTGAATTGTGATTATAGGATTCATTGCACTGTCCTAACAGATATTTTGGCCTTAGAGAAACTCTGTGTTAGCGCATTATTCTACTTTTGAATGTCTAAATATCAGACAAATTATGTCGCAATATATGTGTATTTTCAATTATACCAATAACCTTGTGTTACCATATTACTAAAGTCTCCTAAAAAGGTGGTTTTGTACTCACCTTTTTCAAAACACATTTTTAAATGTTATTTAAATATTTTTACGTCCTCTAGGCAAAGTATTCATTTGCTATTAAAAACTTAATGAAAAATCTGCACACGTCTCACAAATAAAGATACAGGTACTTTAATAAAAGTAGTTTATTACTTTATTTTTTAACAGTAAGGGAGAGTCACTAGTACTTTTTCCTTTTTTTTTTTTTTTTTTTTAGTCAGAGTCTCGCTCCACCACCCCGTCTGGAGTGCAGTAGTATGTACGTGGCTCACTCAACATCCGCCTCCTGCCTTTAAGTGGTTTTTTTGAGATAGAGTCTCACTCTGTCGCCAAGCTTGAGTGTAGTGGTGCGCTGTGATTTCGGCTCACTGCAGCCTCAGCCTCTCGAGTAACCAGGACTACAGGCGCATGTCACCACGTCTGGCTAATTTTTTGTAGTTTAGTACAGACGGGGTTTCACCATGTTGGCCAGGATGGTCTTGATCTCCTGACCTCCTGATCTGCCCGCCTCGGCCTCCTAAAGTGCCTGGCCAATATATCTGTATATTGTTTCCAAATCTCAGCAATCCAGGATAATTTTGGAATATAATTGCTTTGCAATGCTTTGTAAAGTTGAACACATCAGAGGTAAAGTTACCTTTCACCCCAGAAGGTCCAGTCTAGACATACACTATTGAGAAACTGTGCACATACATGGGCATGCAAAAAATATCTCCCCCATTAAAATTTAAACAATCTTAAATACCTGTCAGATTGTGAGATGGCAAATAATTAACTTAATCACAGAATGGAATATCACAATACAGTGAAAATGAATAAGCTAGAGCTACGTTTATTAGTATGGGTTTTTTAAAATCTCAAAATGGTAATTGTGTTAAAAAATAAGTTGGGTGTGAAACTCTATCATTTATATAAAATGCTGCAACAAAATAAAAAGTATTAAATATCTAAACCTAGGTAGTCCATGGGCAGAAGCATGAGGGTCTCATCACTAATCATGTTGTGGAGGAGGGCAGGGTTGACATCGAGGAGGGAGCGGGGGCTGAGGGTACTACAGTGTTAACTGTAGTTCTAACATTTTGTTTTTAAAAAGAAAGAAATCTATAGCCTGCCCAATATGGTGAAACCCTGTCTCTACTAAAAATACAAAAATTAGCCGGGCGTGGTAACATGCACATGTAGTCCCAGCTATTCGGGAGGCTGAGGCAGGGAGGCAAGTTTGCAGTGAGCTGAGATCATACCACTGCACTCCATCCTGGGCAGCAGAGACTCCATCTTAAAAAAAATAAAAATAAAAAAAGAAATCTGAAATAAATATGATATGTTACAATGTGCTTCCTTTATTTTTGAAAATTTTCGTAATTCAAAATGAATATTTTGATTAAGACAATCAAATACTATTTATTATTTTCTCCATATAACTTGAACCAGTCTTGTCAAATTAGTGTATTAGACAAACACATATCTACAAAAAGCACAGTAATGAGCAAGATCTGGTATGCTCCAAAAGAAACTTTAATCAAAGAGTGAGCTAAATTTTATCAAAGTATTTAAAAATTATGTGGTCATTATCTTCCAAAACCGTGACAAAAAGGTGTTGACTAAAAATTACTATAAAACTACACTAATGTTAAAAAACTTAACTGACAGGTATTCCTTATCTTTTTGAATAAACAAAATACAGAAATGTGAAAACAATGCAAGATTTATATGATTCTTAGCAAAATAGCTTAATGTACTATGAAGTTTACAACAATTTCTAAGTTGCTGAAAGACTTCCAATGCACCGGCAGTTTCTTTGAAATAAAAGCCTTCTTTTTAAAGATAATGATTTAATAATTATATGATAATACACTAAGAGATGGAATGAAAATGAAGTGGTTTTTGCCCAGAAGCATTCCCATCTGAATGTCTTCAGATCTGCAAATGTAACAGAAACAATCACTTTTGTGAAGAGCTCAGCACACGGAAGGCACACAGGGACAAGCACTGCCTAGTGGCCACCATGCCCAATTGACTCACAGGAGCTCCGTATGCTTAGCAGGTGCCCCTAGGACCAGAAAGCAAAATGAAGACGTTCACAAAATCCTCCATGTAACAAATTCAGTGTCTATAAGCACTATCATTCTGAGATGCTTGCGGGATTTTGGGCCCAGGAAACATCTGAATGGAAATACAATGTTGCTTTTGGACTTTAAATGCGCTTTCATATAACACAGGCACTAAAACCACATTAAATATACCCAAATAATTCCACAGTAATCCTGTTCATCATATTTCTATGAAGTTTCAAAATACTGTATCATGCTTAAATTTAATATGCAACATTAGATGGAAAATAAAAATTTCCCACTACTGTTTAGAAATTTAATAATCAAAAAGGTACATAATAGCTAAATAACAGTAACTGTATTAAGATCAGGGTCATCTTTGACCACTTTCTTCCATATATTTGTGTGTGTATATATGTATGTACAAAGGCTAAATAAAAACCTTGCTCAATGAATGAAGATACATCCCGGCACCAAAAATATTCCATGATACTAATATCTAGATCATTTAAATTTTAGACTAGACTTTGAGAGTTCCTTGTTTCAAATCATGTACGAAGTGTGAGCATAATTCATATTAAGAAGCCACAAAGACCTAAGAGTAGAAAGGTTTCATTTACTAAATTCAACTCTGAAGGCTCTAGTGTGTCTTCAAGGTGAAAGTTGAAAAACCTCCCCTGAGGGCTTTTAAACAGTTCGCAAGGGAGACTCCTACTTAAGCCAAGAGTCTTGAGTGCATTTTTGCCCTGAACAGGTGATAATTAGCCTAATTAACAGGCTAGATCCATGTAAACTAGTTGGAAAAGAAATTTAACCTCAGTCATGCCGAACACTGTCATTTCTATACCTCTTAACATGTCATTCAGGCTCTAAAAGCTGTGAAACATATTTTTCTAGACCTTTCAATTCAATTCAAGGGTTAAACAGCTTTTTGTCAAAATAACTTCTGGGAGGAGTATTAAGCAGAATATTAACCCCAGGCCACCTTAGTCTCCTAAGAACCAAGAGAATGACTCATTCCAAAAGAAAACATCCAAGGATTACAGTTGCTGTGCCCTCAAAGACTTGATTTCATTTTTCAAAATCTCATTGCTATGAAATTTTTCTTTGTCAAAGAGACCATAAACTCTGGCCAACCAAATTAATTTTAGCTGAAATTTCCCCCAATATACCACACACTATACATCCAATACTTAGCAGTACAATAGTATCTTAGATCAGAGGTTAGGAAACTGCGCCAAGGAACAGATAGTAAATATTTTCAACTTTGGTGGTCGTAAGGTCTTTGATAGAACTACTCAACTCTGCTGTTGTGGCACAAAAGCATCATAAACAAATTAACGTGGATGTGTTCCAACAAAACCTGACAGATACAGGCAGTGGCCTGCTTTGGCCTGGAAGCTACCAGGTGGGATGATAGGTCAAGTCCCCCCACTCTGACCCCTAAAAAACGCCATCTATACAGGGTCAAAGAACCCACATTGAATGTTGCAGGCATTCAAAGGTCCACTAAGCCCCACTCTCAGGGTTCAAGAAGTTGGTTTAGTTCCGAACTTAATTCATGTTTCTTGCACAGATTTAAAACTTCATCATGAGAAGAACAGGTGGAAGGAATTATACTGCATATGAGACCCATTCCAGTCAGAGGCTGCGCTGTCCTTTTTAAAACTACCCCCTTTCAACTGTACGGCAGAGCTGGAGGGCTTGGAAAGTTGAAACAATTTTAACTAACCATAGAAGTCAAGTGCTGGAGAACAGGACATATATTAAATTGCCACAGTTCTCTAGTTTGAACAAAATGAAATTTTATTGCTTCAGGTTGGGCAAAAAACCACTAGATTTATGTAAGAAAAGTTAAAATAGTAGTTACTAACACTGAACTAATATTACGGTTTAAAGAACAAATAAAGAGAATTTCTTTTAAGTCATCATTCTCACTGATATACATAATTTGAGTTAAAAAGGTAAAATGCATTTCAATCCCCACTTACATCTTCATTCTAAATGCCTTAACTTTCCATCTCTGGACATTTACTATGCAATCCTAATAATCTTCAAATTATTATAGTTCAGCTACTTCTCTATCAACCAACCAGTAAGAAATTATGTTTGGGGATTTACTGTGTGTCTAGCAATGATCCGTTTTATGTACAAACCTATAAATAAATAAAATACATCTATTCCTCCCCAAAAAGAGCCTATGATTCAATGGCCAACACTAATATCACTGAAATAATTAGAACATCAGAGCTCCACACTATGTGGGACTTTTTAAAAAACTCTACAAGATGTTAAGAAAAAGGATCAATAGACATAGATTGGAATAGTTGAAAGAGGCTTCATTGGTAAGGTGGGAATTCAAATAAGTCTCAAGGACAGAGCCAAGTGACATGAAGGAAGCAGCAATTGTTGAGACAAGCTCTGGGGCCAAGGTGGCATGCATGAGCAGTGGGCCAGCCATGCTGACGGTGGTTGGGGGGCAACATGCTACATAGGAGGAGCAGTCAAGTTCACAATTTTAAAAGTCAGATTAAAACGTTCTTAAAAATCAAAGAAGTTTGGCTTTGGTATATACGACAAAAGGAACCACCAATCTCTTCTTTGTTTTTTGTTATTTTTCTTTCCTGTCTCTCTTCGTGCTTGCTTTTCATAATTATTTGACTATACTTTTCTAAGGAGTTAAATGCAGCCTTATCCTTCCCGGGTGCCCATGATTAGAAAGATACAGTACATATGCAGACAACCCACAAATATGTGCATGCCTAGGGAAAAACCTCCTGTGACAATGCCGTCATCTAAGATTTATAATGACATCATTTTAGCATGTGGCTAAGTAATGTACTAAACAGCATGTTAGCTACAGCAGGGCTGCTACACTTGAAGCTATATACCTATACATGTTACAAAATATTGTTTCAGAGAGCTGAGAACCTGTTTCATTTGCATGTCAATGAAAAATGTTTTAAACACTTTTAAGATGACACTATTTTAAGATGACTATTTACAGTATTAGAATGAATTAACAAATATAACTAAGATGGATTTTACCCATAAAACCAAAAACAGGCTTACAGAAAAAAGAAAAGTAGAAATAAAAAGAAGCTACAAAATCAACTCGAGCAACATTATTTTCTTTTAAATTTCAATATACTAAACAGATCTGCCATATTAATGGAAGCAATGAACAAAACCTGTCCCAATTCAACTTATTATCATGGTCTAACTCATCAGGAAACTGATATGTATCGAATTTGGAAAAACCCTAGTAAGGAGTTTATACTGTAGTGATATAATAGTATGACAAGAAAATATTTCATTAATATTACTATATAAAATTTATTAGTAAAAACATACGTTATAGAAAAATACTGTATATCTGCATAGAATAAATTGTTCCAAACCCTTTAGTAATAAACCTGATGGTTTCATATGAACACTAGTGCTCAGTTCATTTCATGCCATGGGTTTAGAAATCATGTTGGTGGTCAGATATTCATGCTGGTGAGGAAAAAGCAGCTAGTAAGTGTCTGGCCTTAGGCAGCCTTTCAGAGCCTCAGTAGGACAATGTAATTTTTATTCCTGGTATGTATTCAAGTCAATATTTCTACAACATTGGGCACAGAACACGTGGTCATTTTTGCATTATAGTCTACATTATTGGTGCACTATAAATAGTAAATTAAGTGAACTATTTTACAACTGTTTAAAAAAGCAGTAAGAAAGTCACAGTTTCTTGCCAGCAACTCCTGACAGGTCAAACACTCCAGAAAAGGTCTGTCATATAGTGTATAGTTTAAAATCAGTAGTAGTTTTCTAAACAAAGTTAGTATGCCAAAAACAGCATGGCTGATAAGAAGTGTCTGGATTACACACAAAACACACGGGATTTAAATTTATTAATACTAACCCTGTTAGAACCATTAACTGACACCAGTGTATTTAACTCTCTGATGCTGGAACATTGGGTAAGGAATTGCAACCATCACTATTTATTATTAATCTGTAATGTGATTTCATGCAGGATTCAAACTATAATAGATTAAATTTCTTTCTCTTCTTTTGGTAGCGACAGGGTTTCACTATGTTGTCAAGGCTGGTCTCAAATACTGGGGCTCTACGGATCCTCCCACCTGAGCCACCAGAGTATCTGGGACTTCAGGTACATGCCACAAGGCCCACCTTTACACTAAATATCAATGAATAGTATAATATTTCTACCAAACACATTTAAATTCCATACAAATAACTTTTTAAAATTATATATACATATTATTTCTCACAAAATTGGTTCTTTTAATACCCACGAGTGTTTCATAAAATCATACAACTGATATACGATCAAACATGGTAGGTTGCAACTATATCCTATAGGTCTTTCTGTAACTATTTGGATATGTAATTTCTAGAATTTTGAGTAGACATGCTAAATTTAGAGTAGACTGTCCGCTGATGGTGACTGTGTGTGATTTGCTGGCGTTAGGAAGGGCAGCTTTCCACACTTAGGCATTTCATTGTCTTGGACTCTGTCATCATCTCGGCCTTCTAGCATGTCAGGATGATCTAAGGAACCATTTGAGCTCAAGGTAAGATTAGCTAGAAAGGTTGAGATGTATTACCCAGTAATCCCAGAGTTCAGTACAAAATTGACCCTTTCAGAGACCTTAGTCCAAAGAGCAGCAGTTACACTACACTTCAGAGTAAATATCTTGGGGCCTTTGTGCACTGGAGCATCACCAAGACACGATTTTAGTTCAGTAGACTAATTCAACAAAGACAAAGTGGAACCTGATATAGATCACAGCTTGCTTTAAATCATAATATTCTGACATGCAGACATATTGAAAAATCATGTTGTAGGGAGTTGATTTGTTCCTTGGTAAATCATAAGTTCAATGGAAAATACAAAAAGATTGAATTAACATAAAAACAAGTTTTACGGTTAAAGTTATTGCGATGCAACTGACAATAAGTAGTTAATAAAACACTAGCAAGTTTTTCACTGTTTCTGACACAGGCCTCCACTAAGTAATGGCTTTGAGGCAACTTGCAATGAAACACAAATAAAACTGGAGAATACACACATATTTGAGGTACCATTGGGAAAAAAAACCTCAAAGAGCACGGCAATTACATAATAATTTAGCTTCCTTTTATTATAAAAGAGCATTATTTTAAATATTGGATGTGTGCAATTATGATCACTTTTTACAAAACAGATTTGTAGATTTCATCTACTTCTCATATGTTATTTTGAAAAGATAAATTCAGACAGACACCGATAAATACTGCATACAGATCATTTATAGTAATTTTTCAATACTTCCAACAAAAGACCACGTGGAATAACATTATCACTTATTATGTACCTTCCAGCATTCAAAATATTAAACTAAATTTCTTTATAATATTATTAAGTACATAAGCAAAACCGACTGGAAGGATGTAGGTGATAAAATACATTTACATTTGGCATTAAGTATAGTGCCAGGAAAGCTAACATACAGAATTAACTGAAGCTATCAAAATGAGATGAACAATAAAAGGGACTTTTTCAATTATGGGCTAGGAAAGAATAAAAATCAAAGTTAAATCACTTGCTAGTTTAGACATTATGATAAAAACAAAACCAAACCACATAACTACTTACATTGCTACTGTCTTTCTTTTTTCTTTTTTTTTTTCCTAAGATTTTCCAGATGGAAATGAACTAAAGTCTAAGAAATCACCCACACACAAATGATAACAACTCCTCTTTTGGCTATGAGAAGGGAAAGCAGTGAAGGCGACACCAGGGTCAGCTGTGAGTATTGGTCAAGCACCTGGCCAGCTGCCTAAAGACAGTCCCAAATGAACAGTGAGTACAGCATCTGTGCAAAGATGGGAGCGGAGGCTTCAAGAGATGGTTCAAGTATTCACAGATGCAGGGACCTCACAGTAATACATCCTGCTATGGGGCTGACAGATACCTATACATACAGTTCATTGCAATTAAAGAATCTTCTCTTTGCAATGAATAATAAAACAATCACCATATTATAGGATATGGTTCTAGGTTCTCAATGAAAAAAAATATATCAACAAATTTGAGAGACCAAAAGGGCTTTCTCTAATGCCCTATCTTTGCTTATGATTTCATTTGTATTTTCTACATTACACAAGCATCCTCATCTTATTGTGGTCTTATTTGAGACTCACAAGTTGACACGACGCTGACTCATAAACATTAACACTTGAATTATTTTCTACTTTCATATTCACACATTCCCTAAATAATTCTAAACAATTCAAGGACACGTATTTTGATTTTCTTTCTTTGGTATCATTCACAGAACCTATCAGTAAGGTCAGAAAAATTATGGTTTAATAAATGTTCATAAAGCTCAGCAATTTTCCATAATTAAATTTTATCAAAGGCTCGGAATATGATGAGAAGTGTTCTGATAAGTTATGTTCCCAATGACATATTCAAACCTGGAAACCAAACTGCTCGAAGGTGGTCATGCCACAGAATTGCAATGGATACCTAGTTTGACACCACCTCAGCTGTGTGACAGTTGCAGCATTTTTTCCGCCTGAATTTCTACATATCAGTCGAGTTAGAATAAATTATCTTCAAAGTATGACCAAATAATGAAACTCTGTAATTCTAATTTTTACTAACTTTATACCAAATCCAGTCCTAGGATAAGGTGTAGCACAAGTCCCAAACTTACGAAGACATGTTACCAAAGGTTATGCCTCTCCAGAGGAATGAAGGGCTCTAATGGAAAGAGCAATCAAAGAATAATCTTTGAAAAGAGTAATCGAACTGAACTAACTGGCCGTGGCCCAACCAACAGTCATAATTAATGAAAACTTCTATCTCAGTCATATCTTCTGCCCCTAGAGTCTATATGCAGTCCAAATGCTACTTAATTATCCTCAGGGATAAAGAGACCTGGCTTCCACGAGACAGGTTTGAATGTTGATTATTTAATTTGTCTAAGATAGTAAAAGAACCAAAATAAGAAAGTAACATTACAATCAATTACACTGCCAGGCATAACTTTGCAATACTATAAAAGCAGAAGTACAGATATGCAAAGGTAGTAGAATAGTAACAGGAAAAGAATAGAGAATACATGCGGTAGTCAACACCCCAAAGTTAGGTTCTATCATGCTTCCATGTAGTAGATGCTCAATTACTGAACTGAAAACTCTCATCTGAAATTGGGAGACTAGAATAGAAAAACATAATGCAGCTGTTATCTTCAGTAAAATAACTTCTGGGGCTTTAATTCATTGCAGTCTGAAAATTTTTTAATAAAAAGATAGTAGCAATATAAAGAATGGTTTTGTTTTCTTTTTTTCACAAAATCTAGACTAGCAACTAGTCAAATAAAAAAAGACTTACGATGTATGCGTAACCAAAGATAAGGACAAAACATTCTACTGGAATTCACATGATGCTATTCACAAAAACAAAAGAGCTAAGAACTAACTGGAGGTAGTAAAAGACATAAGAAACACTGTCCTCATGCTGACAAACACCTCATGGAGTATGCAGAGATCTGTGTTGTGTATCTCCACAAATTACTAATATTTTGCGTAGTAAATATATTATTTACTGATATTTATTATTCTTCAAAATAATATGCAATAAAGCACTAAGGAATATGTACAATGCCACTGACAAGCAGAAGAGGTAGAAGTACAAAATACTTAGACTAAAAACCAGGTGGGCCGGGCACCGTGGCTCACGCCTGTAATCCCAGCACTGGGAGGCCGAGGCAGGCTGATCAACTGAGGTCAGGAATTTGAGACCAGACTGGTCAACATGGTCAAACTCTGCCTCTACTAAAAATACAAAAAATCACTGGGTGTGGTGATACACACCTGTAATCCCAGCTACTTGGGGAGGCTGAGGCAGGAGAATTGCTTTAGCCCGAAAGGCGGAGGTTGCAGTGAGCTGAGATTGTGCCATTGCACTCTAACCTGGGCAACAAGGGCAAAACTCCATCTTATTAAAACACACACACACACACACACACACACACACACACACACACACACACCACAAATCCAAAGTGATAGGTAATAAAGAAAATTTCCTCTGGCGAACAACAGGGGCAAAAATTTTTAATTACTACAAAGTAAACAGGTTCTCTGAATGAATTCTAACTTTTACCTGAGTTTACATAGATCTGACCAGCGACTAACAGGATGAATAGTCGTTGGCAAAGGGAAGAAAAGCTAAAGAAGAAAAACTTTAGAATTATCAAATTTTAGGGTGTATGATTCTAAAATAAATTTATTTGACAATTTGGGAAATTTGACTTTGACAAATGACAAAACCAATAAAAATTTGATAAATTATGTGAAGCCCCTATCATGTATTAAACCAATAAATAACTTCGATACAGTACTTTATAAATGCATTTAATATTTTGGTACTTGGGCAAACAAAACAAAAAGACAGCTACAACTTTACAGTAAAAACGGCAGAACTGCAATTATACATTTCTTCTCTAAGGTTAACAACAGTCTTTCAGATACTTACGATTTAATATTTTTTTTGTTTTTTCTCCTATCACTGTTGTCAAAATTCTTAGAAAAACACTGGGCTCTTCCCAGGTACCTCTGGCTCCTTACAGCATCTGCAGACCCAGGGAACTGTGTGTGCCACACTCCACCCAACTTGCAGCCCGCCTTCCCGAGTGAGAGCTCCAGGTCAAGTTACTGGTCATAAGATACTCTGCTCTAGGACCTATGTTTCCTCAGCTGTTTAAAACAACTAACATTGTTTCCATCCATTATTTGTACTTAACAAAGGTACTATGTATTTGATAAAACCAAAATGAAGATTTTAATAAAAAATTTAAACAATTTTACAGAACTTTCAAAGAAAATTCCTAAAGTTCTAAGGCTTATCCAGTGAGTAAGTATCCAAGAAAATACTATTCACAATTAATATGTAGTGAAATATTAATCTTTAAAACATGGAAAGATATTTTATTCTCAGCAAGCACCTATGAAAACACTGAATTAATCTGTAACGCTATGTGACTTGAAAGTCATACATTCAGAATTAAAAACTTCCATTTATCCTTGAGTAGAATTTAATTTACAGATTCATAGTTAAAAATCTACATTCACAAAATTATTACCATTTACAGCTAGGAAATAATGAAATAAAAGTATTTTAAAAATGAAAAACTTGAAAGGGTATTGAATATAACACAAATATAAAAGCCAATGAAATAACTAAACATATATATATAGCAGTAAAAACGTACTAAGAATTCAAAGAAGATACCCTTTGGATACAGTTATTCAATAGTTATTGATATGTAGCCTACTTGTTCCTAGAAACTATAATTAGATATGATGTATTCTATCCATTTCCTTCAGATGTAAAATAGCCAAGCTAAATAAAGTTATCCCTGTCCTGAACATGTTGTCTATTCTTTTAGTTGAAAGCGAACCTCAAGTAAATTCCTATTTATCTCCTTGCCAATCAAGGAATGAATGAGTGACACTAACATAGCCTTATCTGGGCCTTCTGTCTGCAGCACATGCTGCTAAGTGATGTCATTACTTCAGCAGACGAAAATAAGCAGATTATTACAGTGACTAGAAGCAAACTAAACATTTGGATTTTTGCATGGACAGATTTACACACTGTCTGTCAGATAAAGCACAGTTTGCCTGCTGCTTACACAACAAGAATGTGCCTGACAGCTTCCCCCAGGTTTAGTATCTGATTACATAAATAGGCCATTCCCCACCATTCCTGAAGACTGACAGTCTGTCTTAGTTTAAAGTGCAATTTTGGACTATCAGCTTTTCTGTCTTGCACACTAGGCTGATTAACATCAGAGTACTTGCTGGAGGTCCAATCAGGGTTTTCAACCCTAGGATCACAGGCCATACAAAAACAGGTGGACACAGTGGATGGAGAAAGGTGACAGCTCCTAACGTACATTTGTAAGGCTTAACCACTTTCACACTTATTCATGTGTCTGTATTTGTTGTACGCACTCTGAAATAATTCAGAAATATAATCGTTTCTTTTAAGCTAATAGTTTATTTCTAAAACATGAAATATAATCACAAAACATAATGGTAATATATGAGTATGACTATCTTTACAGCTGCGATGTCTTATAATGAGTATTTTTGCAATAGTCCATCAAATAAATGAAATGCCAATGAACTTCTCACAGTCCTGTAAAACCACAACACTGAGATGAAAGAATGTTTAAAAAGTAATCCAACATTAATTAACATATTTCTTATCCCCACCATGATACTCAAAACAAAATTTATAGAATCAACACACTGGTGCATTTTGATGAATCTAAAAATACAGTTTAAAACTTACTTTGGTGGCAACAAAAATGTTAATAGAAAGACACTAATGAGTAAATTGTATCTGTATAAATATTATGAACTTGCCGAAAATAGATAATTTAAATTTTTCCTTGTCTAAGCCCTAATAATATAGAGGTTCTGCAATTTAGTAAGTAAGTTACAAATTATTCTGAGTCAAACTTTATTTAATAATTCATACTTCTCAACAAATATAGGCCTGTGATTTCATACAAGTAAAAGCATTCAAAGTGGTCTGAGTGATGGAGACCTATGAATGTTCTTTTTTTTTTTTTTTTTTTTTAAAGACAGGATCTTGCTCCATTGCCAAGGCCAGAGTGTGATGGTGATCATAGCTCACTCCATCCCTGAACTCTCGGGCTCAAAGGATCCGCCTTCTGAGTAGCTAGGATCACATGAACCCACCACCATACCTGACGGATCATTTTATTTTTTTTTATAGAGACAGGGTCTTGCAATGTGGCCCATGCTGTGCTCAAACTCTTGGGCTCAAGCAATCCTCCAGCCTTGATCTCCCAAAATGTTGGGATTATAGCATTAGCAACTGTACCTGGCCGTATTCTCTTTTAATAAGAAAACCCTAGGCAGTCGCCATAAAGGCAGTACTGAATATCTTAACTGCATTGAGAGGAAACCATTTGTTTCTCATTTTCCTATTTTCTTAGGTCTGACACTATTTGTGAGCTATTGGAAGGAAAAAATTTCAAGTATCTCCACTATTAATTTGTTAATTAAACAAACATCTTTTAAACATCTACTATGGGCCAGGTCCTATTCTGTCTTCTGGAAATATAAAGATAAACAGGACACAGGGCCTGTTCTCCAGATACATCAAATCTGATAAGGAAAAGAGACAAGCGAACACATAAATAATATCTTAAAGTAAGTAATTTATCTTTTTACAGATAAACATATTTTTTAGATTCAAATGGCAATCTACTCCAATATCAAGCAACTCTCCTCAAGACAAAGCTGTGAAATCTGTGCTATACATTTCCCGTGGAAAGATGTGCTTCCCCCTTAATCATCTTTCTACTTTCCTGCTTTCCTACAAAGTTAAACTAATGATTTTATGAAACATGGGCCTGAACACTACACACATATAAAACCTGCCTACAACTAAACACTGACCTGTGGTCTCCTGTTCCCTTTCAGAACCATCCCATTTGTTCTTTCCACTGTTACACGTTAAATACTAACATTTAGCTGAAAACATCTGACTGCCTAATACTATAATGTATTTCGTCTTTTTCATTTGTTTCTAGACACCAGCTCTAATGAACTGTCATAGAAATAGTTTTGGGAATCGCAAAGGGTGATGTTACTCATAATGGTAAGCAATTAGAAGTCATAAACACAATATTGTTTCTAGTAATTTCAGCTATAACTTTCAACATGAGTACCCAGACAAACCAGATGAAATATGTTGCTTCAGGTCAGCTCTGATGGATCCCTCAGAAATATCAACATTATTGCTTTTATTTTATTATGTATCACACTCCATAACTGTACACTGCAGAGTACAATAAAAACTCCACTACAGAGCTTCAGTACTTATTAAACAGGTCAAAAGTTACTATAACAAATAATTCTCTGTACTCAGGGTCCATCAATAACATATCTTGTTGCTTAGATAAAAAATTTTTTTCTAGAAAAGAAAAAAAAAGGAAAAAATGTAGAATAATCTGAAATCTTTCATGTGTCTGACTGTCCCTTCCCAATCTCCTTTACCCCTTTCCTTTTCCAATTGCTTTTATAGGTGTTTGAAGCATATACTTGACATTATTTTTTCTTGAATCTTGAAATTTATTACTGTATCACGAAGCATATGCCTGACAATTTCGAAAGAACTAAATGAAACATTGGGATCCATAAGGAAACGTGGAAGATGACTAAACCAGGCACAAGGGTAACAGCCCACTAGGATCTGCAAGCCGTGAGAAGTGATGGTCACCAGCAGCCCCTAACTGGTTCCTCCACAAGAAACAGCTTACACAAGCAGTACCTGCTTCTTCAAAGATCCTATCAACTTACAGAAAAAAAATTTATAGAAAAAATGCCAAATTCAAGCTATACTAAAAAGCCAGCCAATGACCATTATTCAGGGTAATCAGTTTGGCTACCATTTGGCTATGCAAGGTAGACAGTTTCTGTAGATAAAATCAGCTGAGTCTGAAGATGACCACTGCAATAACGAAGCAGGAACCAATAAACAAGGGGAGGTTAATACAAAACCAAATTATACTGACAGTACCCATGGGAAATATATTTAAAATCCAGAAAAATATTTACATATTAGAGGGTGTTAATACGTGGACATTCATTATATCTGTTACAAGGAAGGAAGGCAGGAAGGCAGAAGGCAGGAAGGCAGAAGGCAGGAAGGCAGAAGGCAGGCAGGCAGGCAGGAAGGAAGGAAGGAAGGAGGGGAGGAAGGAAGGAGGGAGGGAAGGAAGGGAAGGAGGGAGTGAAGAAAGGAAGAGGAGGAAAGGAAGGGAAGTGAAGGAAGGAAGAAAGGGAGGGGAGGGAAGGAAGAAAGGGGAAGGTAGGAGGAGACAGGGAAGGAAGTAAAGGGAGGTAGAAAGGAAAGGGAGGGGAGGGAAGGAGAGCAACCAGAAAACCAAAACACAATACCAAGGAAAGGAAAGACCGGCCCCACGAGCAGACATCGTAAGACACGTTTGCCATCAACATAAAACCTAACAAAATATCAAACAATACAAGTACATGGACACAAGGATTCAAGTACTCAGTACTTCATTAATTTAAAAAAACATAAGCTACTTTATGAACTAGTAATTTTCATATAATTACAAACTATGATATTACTATAAGGCAAATTCACCTTCTTACAAGTATTTTGATGAGAATTTCTGAAGTATTATATTTATTTCTTATATAATTACTGACAATGATCTGATTTTGTTTTTAGAATGTATTAAACATTTTCCATCACAGGAATCAAAAGAATTAAAAAGAAACTTATTTATGAGTTACTGATTTCCCCAGAGCCCAGTGTAGTGCCTAGCACCTAAGAGGTGCTCAATAAATTGAAGGAGTTAAAATAAATTGATTTGTTTCTTTACTTTGGTCTATCAGAAAGTTAATTACCTATAAAATACTTGTAAATATTGAGGAAGAATATAAAATAAGTCTCAAAAAGTACTAAATACAGTCCAGAGGTATGATTATTCCCCCAAAATTAGCAGAAGAAAACAAATTATTCATAAATCACATTAATCAGTGCTGTGTTAGCCATCTGAAACATGTCGAATATCAGCATCTGAAGTGCCTGTGAACAGTCATTGCTGCTGGTGTACATGAAACGCTGTAATTGGTTTAAATCGGCCTTGCCCATCTGTCTTGAATACTCTTATTACAAGGCAGTAAGCAGAGAACTATTAGAGCTGCAGTATAAGCTGTAAGATCTTTACCCGTTCTTAAATCATTTAAAAATAATGAGAGCGTTAGCCTTTATCTAATTAACGAGTGCCTTCTTTGAATTAGAAAAACTGTATCATTTAGCCCACGGTTGTTTAGTAAATTGGCTTGGTGGCATGTAAGCTAACGCAGGATAGCAGTTCCAGTGTCTTGTTCCTGGCTTCTTATTACTTGAATTATAATTCAATGATCACCTTAGATCATGGGCTATTCATAA
Source organism: Cebus imitator (assembly GCF_001604975.1). Classification (NCBI taxonomy): domain Eukaryota; kingdom Metazoa; phylum Chordata; class Mammalia; order Primates; family Cebidae; genus Cebus; species Cebus imitator. Next base: position 6,427,830 of record NW_016107364.1, on the reverse strand, counting down.
ATCAGAAGCCTGACATCAGATGAAAAATTGTATTAATATATGAAACTTATTATGTAGTACAAACTGCTCTCTTGATAAATTACATTGTTCAAACTTGACAATGATTGCATTTAAAACATTATTCCTGTTTGCTGTTTTACAGACTGAAACCTCTTCATGAAAAATTTACAATGCTCCTCTGTGTTTTGGAGTCAGAGGGCAATAGTAGCAAATGGCAGACAGAAACCATACTTTAGATTTGCTGGCAGCTATAGAGGACAGAAAACACTTCCAAAGATGGGAAGAAAAACCCTCAGCTGCTCAGCTGCATCCCCAGCTTCTACATTTCTGGCTTTATGAAGATACTAATTGTCCTCACTAGCAGAAGCATAGTAAATAATAAAATTTTAATTTCAGCTTACTAGATTGCTTTCTTCTCCTATATAGGTGTTTCAAAGAAATTTATAGTCATAAATGTTTCACAGAAATTTATAGCGTGAGAGGAAAAAATAAAGGGGCAAACCCATGAAGTTTAATTTGAATTGGGGCCGAGCTCCTTAGATGATGCGTTATGACAAATGCTTTTGCCAAGGCTGACTGGGTAACTCAAGCTGTATTCCATATTATTTACATTAATTACATGAAGGCTGCTTTGTTAATGGTACATTCTGGTGTGGGTCGCAGCATGATATGCTAATGATCTAAGAAAAATCTGCATCTCCAATATTTATGATAATTTGTAATAGAAAATAGGGTTGCTTTTATTTCCTTCTCCTCACTAGAACAAAAAATGTCCGTACAAAACAATTTTATTCAAAGACGAAAGTTCTAATCGCCAAGACATGTAAGTGTTGTAAACAAAAGGGAAGGCTCTCTTATTGTTAGGGGTGTTGTCATAGCCTTTGACAAAGTGATAATACGGCAGTTCTCTACATGCCTTTCAGTGTGAGGTGCGTGTCAAGTCAAATTGAACGGGATAAAGCAAAAATGTAAAGTAGAACTTCCAACACCAAATAATCTCCTGTTGTTAGGTGTTTCCACCCTCCCTCTTCACAGCTACCCCCAACAAGAATTCAGATAAGCTTCAAATAAACAGTTAATTTAAATTAAGTTGCATGCATTATACAAGAGGCCAGAAGATATTCACTATTTTTACATAACCCATTGCAATTTTTAAGAAATCTTATTGTAGGAATGTATAACCCCAAGATTATGAGTGCAAAAACACAATCTGTATGTATTAAATATCAGAACATTTTATTCATATTGCTATTCTTTTAAACTATTTTGAAATTTATAAAACACTAAAGGTAACAGCAATTTCACATTATGGCTTTTGGGAATATAAAAACAAAGAGAAAAAAATTTCAAAAAAAATCAAAGATATTAAATTTAAAAGTACCAAGCTTTTGAAATTATTAATGTTAAATTGCTACATGTATCTTCCAAAGACTGTTTAACAATTTTAAACATGTGTTTTGCTTTATTATTATGGATCAGATTTTGAAATTCCTTCTTTAGCAATAAGCATCAACAAAGCTTATGTATTTTTGGCATGATAAAGTTAATGTGTTTTCAAATCAATAGTGGCCTATTGAAATAAAAGCTCCCATAGGTATGCACCCTAGCCTACAAAATAGAACAACAAACAATCTTAACAAAACCAATAGATACAATGGTTTGCAAATGTCTTGTACTGAAGCCAGAGCCCAAATTCTAAAGAATCAGTATACCTAAGCACAACTTATTCAAAGGTTGAATTATTAAGTCATTTCCATTTACTAACAGAATGAGTTCCCAAAGAAATATAAAATATTTTTTAAAGAACATATAATAGGGTGTTCTAAAGACTAGAAATTGAAAACTGTATATAGATTGAGAATAAAGATGCTTAACAAGAAAGAAATATTTCAGTAATCTCTAAATTAATACTGGGTTTCAATAATCTATGTTTAACATGATTAACAGAAATCTGGAGAGCGGTCAGCTCTGGGGAAATGAAAATAATGCAGCTGGAGAGAAGCCTACAGAAGACTTCAAACGTAACGGTTCAGGTGCATGTCTTAAGCTGCATGGGTGTTATATGGCTGCTTGTTTCTATCATTATTCTTGATACTATATATATAGGCTATATGTGTGTGTGTCTGTGTAGTACATTGTGTGTGTAATATATTCTGTTGGACATATGAAATATTTTATTATTTTAAAAAAAAGAATTGACAAAAATAACCCAATCTCAATAAATATTTTTAAAGGGGAGAAATTATTTTTCAAAATCTTCATGGGAGAATTAATGTATTACTTTGCTGTAATAACTAAAGCTCAGACTTTTCATTCTTTGGCAAGAAATGTCACAGGGCCTCATACGCTAATGTTTTATATTATAGATTCAAAACCAAGGAAATAAAAAATAGTGTTTGTGTAAAATTATCACTACTTGTTACAGCAAAAGTATTAATTTTGTAAGAAATGCTTATGCCTCTCCATGTGGGTAGCTCATGCTACGCTGATTAGAAGAGACATTTCTCAGAGTAAACACTATATATAATCAAAGAACATCAGAATATCAAGTAATCTTAAAATTAATCTAACACACTTACTTTAAAACTAAGGAGACAAAATTTAGGACTTCCATAAACTGCTAGATAGTGGTACAACACAGATCTTTCAACTTTTGCCTAGGACTCTTTGAGTCATAAAACACTACCTCATGTGTCACCTGTCCCCAGGGGTGGACACTGTGGTGCAAGACATGAAACCACTTAGGGTGACCCTGTAAAGGAGCCAGAGAGGCTGGGCTTCCTCACCCATCCACCAGCCATTCACAAACCATTAAATAGGTGATAGGTAATGTTAAGAGGTCTGGAAACCAAATGATCAAGAAATTCGGCCATGAACTCATTACAATTTGTCCAGTGGTTTCCCACTGATCCAAAAATAAAATCCCAATTCCTTACCGTGACTTCTAAGAACTGACAATCTAAGCCCTGCTCACGTCCCCTTCTGGTATATTAGCACTACCCTTGTGCACACCACACTTAAGCCACACTTGTCTCCTACTGCTTGTCAGACTTGGAAAACTGTCTCCTTAATTTTGAGGTGGGTTGCTGGGTGGGTACATGGTCGGATGGATGGATGGATGAACAAACAGAAAGCAGCAACATAGACAAGTAAACCAACAATGTTAACATGCTGGAAATGGACAGAAGTACAGATGCTTCTGACAGGTAGTACTGTAGACTCTTTGAAATTAAGGACATATGAGTTATAGTTAAAGGTGAATAAGATCACAGGCATATTAGATTCTTTAAAAACTTTATGAAAAAGAATAGCTATTCAATTACAAGTAAAAAATCTATAATCATAAAGACTAATGATGCGAAGAAGACAACTATGGGCCCTATCTCAGGATGTCTGGTCACTCAAGACAAGTCAGTTCAGAGGTGCAGGATGTGTTCCTGAGTGGTAAAATACAATCACATATAAATGAACGAAAAAGAAATAAAATCCTCCTCCTCAGAAACTTGATGCAATGAACAAAAGCTCTTCCATCTGTTAACTGGAAAACGGAAAGCTTTCTATGATTTACTTTATAAAGCATGAAGGCCATAAAAATATGCTCCGAAATCACAGTATTTATGAAATGATACCAAGACAACAGCTAGTGGCTAGGAGCATTAATTGCAAGCTCTCTGACAATTCAGATATGATAGAAGTAATTCTAATCTAGTGTAGCAAATGTGAGCACATTTGATATGCTTTTTACTTTCCTAGGGACAAAGGTGGACCTTCTCAGCCAGAAAGAATACCAGCCAACACCAACTACCCTTAGAAACTAGCCACACTTTCTCGTTCCTTAGGGAATCACAATTTGAATAAAACTGTGATATTAATTAATTTGACTAATCCATTAAAGAACCAGCTGACTATGAAATTGTTATACAACAAACAGAAATCATATACATAATACAAGATTTAGAAAATTGTAATAAATGTATTTCAGATGTGAACTACTCCTAACCTAATATAAATCAAGTATCATACCACAGACCATGAAAAAATTATTTGCCATTGATTTTGGAGGAAGCCTTGGTTATGACTTACCCATCATTCTGCAGAATAGACTTCGTGGCTACCACATTACCCTCTATAATTTAAACCAAGAATGTACACCCAAGTTCACTTCCTCCTTTTGCCCCCTTCTGTTGAATAAGATTTGACAGATATTTCATATTATGAGAAAGTGAAGAAATCATGTTTAATGTCTAGCTATTATTACAAAAACTCTACCAGATACTCTCATTAAATTACAAAGCTCGGGATATTAAATTACAAACTTTGAGAAAATCTGCTCAGAAAGAATGCCACTATATTTAATAATACAAATTTATATTAATTATAAGGTAATCATTCTAAAAATAATTCCAAATTTTGTTCCAAATTTAACTACAAATATTAAAATTATCTTAGTTTGATAGAGCTAGCTGTCAATTTGACAAGTGTCGCGGTTCGTTTTTAGGTATAAATAATGTTCCTTCTCCTCAAAAGTTATGCATATTTCTTATACCTGTTTAATTCAAGGGTATAATTTTTTTAATTACTTTTAAATTTTCTTTTAAATTATTTTAAAAGAAAAATAAAGCCAACAACATGCCTGTGTATAGTATATATCGACACATATAGATAAACATGGAATTTTCTTATGGTCAGAAAGTCCTGACTCAGCGTTCCTATTCCCCGCCACTGTCGGTGCCTCGTGGCGCCTGTCCACACTCCTGCAACAATGTGCCTACGGAGTGGAGCAGGAGATGACTCCATTATGCGACCACCGCGATGCGGCGGCTACCCTTTCAGTGTGTGCGCTCTGGCATCTGTTATTGACCACCTTCTGGACAATCACAGGTGCACATTCCTTTCTTGATAGACTGCTCTAACTTTTGTTCAAGGTGCCACAATGTTTTGGACAACCTGTACAAGCCAAACATTTCTGCAAGAATTCCAAATGAATGCTAAGGGCACTTTGCATCGTTTGTTCTGTATTGTTCATTCTTACTGATTGTGTCCTAAATAATAAACTGTGGCCTCTGGCGATTTTTCTCAGAATGTTTATGATGAGAACTCATTCATCTAAATCTGCTGGCCAGTGGAATAAAATAAATCAAGAATTTCCCAAATATAACAATATTTGTGTCCAGTAGATAATTGATGACTGCAGCTGCACTAATTAAAACCCATCTGAGTTTCATTAATCTTGGTCACCAGGACCAATTGCCATGCTCCACACCTCACGCACAGCCTCGCGCCCTTGCGCTTGGGTCACATTCAGGTGGGCCTGACTCCCAAATTTCTCATAATATAAAACACTTCAATTTAACATATGTAAGTGAAATATATAAATATGTACCCACTCATGGCATTTCTCTAATTTTCAGAATTATGAAGATAATATAAATGTTTATCAGGCAATACTGCCATCATTATACATGTTCTCTACCTGTTAAAAAAGAAAGAAATGTGTCAGTAACTTGTGGTCCATGTAAGTATGTACAGGAATAGCTAGAACTCACGTCAATAATGATGTGTCTCACAGATCATACTTGCATGAAGTATAAACACTTCCCAGGAACAACTGTACACTTTATGTTGAAGGAAAGATATTTGAATAATCAGTCCCATCACAATATCACTGCTAGGAACTGAGTTTATAAAAATACTTTTAAACAGCTTCTAAACATTAATTTATCTTCAAAATGTATATCATGGAGAACCATAGTTTTCCATGCAAACCAAAGAACATCATAAACAAAAGCGGACAGGCACAAAGAACCCTTATCAGCAGAACTGTTTTTACTGACTTCTAAATTACTATCCAGATACACAGTTTGAATTCTAATCACTCATTTGTTCAAGAAATATTTATTGAGAGCCTAATGCAGTTCAGACACTCTCTAATCCAGGTGCTCATAAAAATAGCAATGGACACGAAAACACCAAGTTTCTACTCTCCCTGAGAGTTCTTTATTCGTGGTTGGAAAAACTGAATAAACATAATATAGAACACAATGGTTAGTGCTATGAAGCAAAAGCAAGCAAGCAAGGTGCTGCTATGTGGGTGTGGAGTACTATGAAACTCAACGGTCAGGGAAAATGTTTCTGATAGAATGGCACCGGAGCAGAAACTAAAAGGAAGTACCAGCCTTTATTTGTTATAAACCACAGAAAAGAGTATAAATAATCAAGTTTTAGGGTTAGTCAAATCTATACATTTAAGAAACAAAAATAGTCACTGAATTGATAGATTAGACCCGCAGGCATTGGAGTGCATCTGCCATAAGGTGGGGTACAGGAACAGGGGTACCGGCAAGCAAAAGGAGAAAAAGAGGACAAGGAGCAGGATGCATGGACAGAACAGACAGAAAAGCATGAATGAAGATGATCCCTTGGACATCCATGTAAGAGCTATATACTAAAGCTGGAGAAGTGACGAATCTAAGGGGTTTTAAAAGAAACAAATCAAAGGAAAGAAGAGGAAAATTGGGCAACAATGAAATCTATCCATTTACCATGTAATCAACCAGTTTTTAAAAAATATCTTGAGTTTTCACTAAAAAATTTAAAACAGTTTTTCACTAAACATTTAAAACAAGATATACTTGTACCTTTTAGTAAAATAAAAATGCAAAAATGATAAATATTTGTAGTCTTCATTATTTTTAATATTTCACTGAAAAACCCTTTAACTTCCAACAATAGAGATACAGTCAGAGAAACAATGCACCATTCACCTATTCTACAGCGTCAGATATAATTTCATGAATGGTGATATTTTTCCCTCTAATTTTAATATACTGCCTGATAGTCAAAAGGCTTTCTTCTGAAAGGATTAGCCTCTTTAGGAAAATAAATTATACTCATTCATTAATAAAAGATTCAAAGACCAGTAAAAACAAAATGTTTTGTTAGATTATCTTATATGCATTAAATGGAAATCAAACGCTACACAACCCACTTTTCGCTATTCCACAGTATATAAACAGGAGATTTCAATCTTAGCATGTTCTCTGGAAGCTGGCACTCATTTCCTCCAGAAGCATGCTACCCATGGTGGTAAGTCTTGGGGCATCTCCTTGGTCTCTTTCTCAAGACATCGCTGGAAGGATGACTGCCTAGGTAGGTGCCCAGGTGTAGGCAGGAATGCCCAGAAGACTGAAGAGAACAGGGTTGCAGAGGGCATGGCACCACTTTGCTCATGGCTGCGAACCAAGGGTCTCAGGGCAGAGTCTGACAACTCCCCCTCCCCGACCCCCGACCACACACTTTCTCATCTAGAGTAGATACTCTTAGGAACTTACAGACGTGGTCTAATTTACTCCTCAAAATGCCTCTATAAGGTAAACATTACAACTACCTTTTAAGAGATGAAAGCTATGCTTAGAAAAGCAAAGAAACTAGCCCAAAGTCACCAGAAGAAGGGGCACTCAAGGAATCCAAATTCATGTGACCTCAAATCCATGGTTTGCCACCTCAGTACAACGCAGAATTTTCAAACTGGAATTGACTGTGAAATGGACTTTGAGGACCATCTAATATTCATGCATACATCACAAACACAAAGGCACAGGATGGTTTAGAAACTTGTCCCAGAGAGACAGCTTATAAACAGTCTCTATGAAAGTATCCCAGCCAGAGATCTTCTCACCTTTATGCTGTGGAAATGGGGCAACACTTTGGGAACAAAAAGTACATCAATGTCAGGAGCAGAAGTGAGAAAAAGATGCTTCTGGCCTTATGGCTCAACTCTTAGCCATGTGTCTCCAATGATCAGTGTTACGGCTTGAGGAATAAAAAGATTTGCCTACTGAGGTATTCATATAAAAATATAAGATATTTTACCAAATTTACATTCTGTTTCTTCGTTATATTTTATTTTTTAGCATCTACAAAAACTGAAGCCAAAGCTGCAATGTTCACTGAAAGCATGCATTCGCCAGCCGAATTCTAACAACCGTCATCTTGCCCACATGCCCATGCAGACACAAAGCACCCGACACAGCCCAGTGTTGGCATTGGTCTTACCTCCTGCACCCTCTTTTCATTCTTTTTAATGGTTTTATTTTTTCAATTCCTTCAAGAAATTCCAAAACTATCCAATCAAGTATCACCCAAAAATGACTATGCTGTCTTTCCTTCAAATCACTGATAAACTTCCTTAGCATTTGAAACAGAAACGTGGTGCAACAAGCCACCGCTCAGTTCTTCTGAACCTTCCTCAGTTCACATCATTACTAAGCTGTAGTTTATGATCCTCAGACATGTTTCAGTGCAATATATAAAAAGTCTGGAAAACAACTTATGTCTGTGAAAAATCCTATATGAGTTCAGGTTTGTCACGCTACAAAATATATGCATTTCAAGGCAACAATTTCTAGAAATAAACAAATTTGTAATAGAAAAAAATGCATCACTTCTAAATTAAAGTTTATAAAAAGTCTAGCTGAAAAAACTAGTCAGTACACACACACACACACACACACACACACACACACACACACACAGCCTTACATGGGAGAAAAAAAGGTGCACCTTGGATAAAAGGTTCCCACCACGAGAGAAGGATAAAAACACTGTGCTGGGTGGCAGCTGTTTCTTTGTATTTTACCCCATTTTATACATATCAGACATATCATGGAACAAACATGATTCTTTTTAAATAATAAAAAAATTATTCTTTAAATGAAGAGCTATCAGACTGGGAAGGTACTTCAGATGACTGGAAAGAAACATGGTCACACACTGCAATCTGCTGACAGCAGACATACACACTACACATGTTGTCGACTTTCTCCTTCATTAACCATATGACAAAGCTGCTTCAAAAATACAAGAGAAGGCTACAGGAGGAGGTGCTTCCACCTCTATTTCTGCTGGCAGTGTCTTCCTCATGTTTGCCAAAAGAGGAAAAAGAAATTAAAAAATAGAAAGTCCTCGTTAAAAAGAAGAGAATCAGTAAGATTTTAATTGTTGGTGTGAATCATGAAAATCTAGACCCTTGTAACTTTTAAGCAAGAAGCTTTTGAACTGAAATTAATAATTCAATGATCACAGTTTTGAGGTGGGAAGAGGTCTTAGAGCAAAGATAGAAAGCCAGGTATTTTTCAGCTAAAGCCTGGACAGAAAAACATGGAGCAGGTGATATCAGTAACATGTATTTCGAGATAATACTGTAATACTGGTTTCTGTTAATCACCATCCCATATAAATACCCTTCCAAGCCGTGTTCCTCAATGTTTATGCTTGTGGATTCAGGGGTGGGGGAACACTGTTTTTCATTATTTTGCTTAAGTATTCTTATTAAGCATGTAAAAAATTAAATTTAATGTAATTCAAACACTACTGCAAAAGAAAATAAATTGGCTATTGAGTCTACAAAGCCCAGATATCTCTCAGTAGAACATCCCAAGAGAATCGCTATGAGCTATGAGCAAACAGAAAAACTTCATAGGAAACCCTTCTGTTTTTGTTTTGAGGTGAAGTCTCACTCTGTCACGCAGACTGGGGTACAGTGGCATGATCTCGGCTGAATGCCACCTCTGCCTCCCAGGTTCAAGCGATTCTCCTGCCTTGGCCTCCCAAGTAGCTGGATTACAGGTGTGCACCACCACATCCAGATAATTTTAGTATTTTTTGTTGTTGTTGAGATGGAATTTCACCATGTTGGCCAGGCTGGTCTCAAACTCCTGACCTCAGGTGACCCGCCTGCCTAGGCCTCCCAAAGTGCTGGAATTACAGGCATGAGCCATGGTGCCTGGCTGTAAACCATTTTTTAAGATAAAATTATTTTTATATTCTCTAAAGGTGTTAAATATTGAAAGGAAGACTCTGATGCCTTAAAAGGCAGTGGCTCACACCTGTAATCTCAGCACTTGAGGAGGCCGAGGCAGGTGGATCACCCGAGGCCAGGGGTTCGAGACCAGCCTGGCCAACGTGGTGAAACCCCGTGTCTACGAAAAATACAAAAATTAGCTGGGCGTGGTGGCATGCACCTGTAATCCCAGCAACTTGGGAGGCTGAGGCAGGAAAATCATTTGAAGCCAGGAATGGAGGTTGCGGTGAGCCGAGATTATACCATTGCACTTCAGCCTGGCTGACAGAGTGAGATTCTGTTTCAAAAAAATAAATAAAATACACGTTTTAACTAACCCCCAGTTCAGACATTATTAGAAAGGGTTTATTAATACAATCCTTTCCAATACTGTATATGAATTGGTGCTACTTTAAGCTGTTTGTTAGGATATATTATATATAAAATGAATCAATATCAATAAGTTCTAATTCTGTGACCATATTCTTAATGTTATTCTAAGATTTATAAGGTTGTAGTAGACCATTTTGAATGTTCACTTTTCCTCTTAAATCACTAGCATCTCTCAAAAATAATTTCTACTGAGGCATGAAGTTAATTACTTTCCTAAAAACCCTAAGCTGCATACAAGACAGCCAAGTCAATACAGATTTATTCAAATTTCAAGAAAATATTTTACTTAGATCTTGAGTAGCTATATTTACCAGTTCCTCCACCTATCTAGGACCTCATTTCCAAGTGTGAAGGATTTTTTTTCCTATATTAATAATTAATTTAAAAAATCAGTTTGGTACCACAACCACTTTAAAACTAATTTCATTAATTCATCTCTCTCTTCAATTACGAATGGATTTACTTACTCTCTGCTGTTACATATTTTCCACCAACATTTTTGTAAAAATGTTCTTCATTCAAGATAATACCTTCTGGAAGAATTAGCTCCTTCTGTTTAAACTCAATCTTTCCTTGCAAAACTTCATTGTATATTTTAGTACTGTCTTCAAATAGATTAGCATCCACTTAAGCTATTAGTTACACCATAATTTCCTTTTGATGATGAAATGACTCATAAATACAATCAAATTATGAACTTTGTAGAATTTTCTCATTTTTTGAATGCTAACAAACAACTAAGAAATAAAGGAAATTAAATGGGAATATAAAGTATTCTTCATTTCCAATGACTTGCTATATCAATAATACTTAATATAATGAAAAAGGGTAAGCAATTTCCTTATTTTTAGATGAAAATTATGTTTTTATATTGCATTTCCAAACTGAAAAGTAGTAGAAGCTACTTCTTGCTATCTCTCCATTACTGCTTTTGAGCAAAAGACATCTCTTAGTAGATTATCTGCTAAATCACCAACACTGCTGGTTGATTACCAACACACTGAAAGCAAACAAACTCAAGGAGGGGAACTTGAGCATCACCATCATTTCACAGCGCTTTCCTTCCAATTATTATAAGTTTTAATTTACGATGAAGAAATGTAAGGTTGACTAAAATTAAGTAACAATTCTTGCATTCTCTCTGGGATCTCTTTTGCCCTTCTGGTCGCCTTCGAGCCGGGCCCCCTGAAGGCAGCAGAGCATCCTGTTCTGTTTATGTGGGTCACAGATGGCCTGAGCCACACGATTTACTCAGGAATCATCAATCAGGATCACTTGGCTCTTTTTCCTTCTGGTATTTCACTTTCAGAACTTGCTTTTCAATCATTATTTGGATGCCTATGTGCCCTTAGTCTCGTCTTAGGCTGATCTCTGTTCAGCTTATTTAGGGCAGACCCATCGAGGATGAATTTAACATTGAAGAGTCCTTTGTTGGTTTCCTTTCAAAACCCTATCATGCCACTTCCTCTGGGCCCCATGAGATTCCTTAAGACAGAACCTTACAAAGCATTTTCTTATTGTACTTTTTTCACAGTGTTTCCCACTTTTGAAGATTCTAAATCTATGATTCTGCATGTACAAATTTATATTTTAATGATTTAAAAACTTTTGAAAAAATCAGATTGTGTTTTCAACATTTCTTATATAACTACCATTTATATATGTATATAAACACGTATCTTTTGAGGTATAATTTTAATACAAATACTAATTTAACTATTTAAAAGGCCATTATGAGATCAATAGTATATATGCATATAAAAATATCATTCAAACTACTTCAGTCATTCATCATAAATACTTGCGTTAAGGGCATGAACACAGGCATGCAGAGGAGAACAAAATGCCATTTGTGCCTTAGAGAAGAATCTCAAGTCCTGAAGGAAGCTGATTTCCAAGTGGGCGGAAATGCTATGCCAGAGGCCAGCGCCTCATGTTCAAGGGTGCCCCAACTCACAGAGGGGCTCACCGTCCAACTGCAGAAACTCAGGGGAGGATTCTGAGATGCTCACACCTATGTGGTGAGGAGAACCACACCATGGGGGAAGGAGAAGCATGGCTCAGGCATGGGGGGAAAAGACTCAGGATGGCATCAGCAAGCATGTAGAGGAGGAGGGCAGTAAAGTCAAGGTTGGAGGGTGGACATGGGCTGGCTGACAATGCTTTGTGGCCGTGCTTGAGATTTGAGAGTATGTATGACCTGAATGTTTAACATCAAATTTTTCTCAAATTCAACACTTCCAACTATATTTAACACTTTAGGAACATTGTTGTAGAATATATTTCATTTTCCATGTTTAAACTAAGTTGCATATTTAACAAAGTTGGAGTTTGTTCCAGTCATTCACTAAGACATCTATATAAATATGGTTTCATATAAAATCACCCATTAACTATATGAGGTTATTATAAATAAATAAAAGTGGAACATGGCTTATCCCTTCAAGGAGCTGCTGTAATGCTGTAAGGTGAGATCTGTGTACTCTTGATAAATTCAATACATATTTATTGCATAGTTCTGGCATTAACCAAGGCAGCAGAAAAGAAAAGAAAAAAAATCAAAGTAAGATTTTGGGATTCTCCAAGCATAATCTGATTCCCTCCAGTATGTGTATAAGTTTACAGACACTGTGAATAAATCATAGTATTAAATAAGATCAGATATGCTAGCCCCATGCATACTAAGCATATAGATAACAGAATTATTTCATTGTGCTGTTATCCTTTGCAATACACTTTTAATCATCATTTTTAAACAAATGAAAAAGCAAAAATGAAGGGGTAAGGTAAAATTTTGTTCATTTTGATCTAAGAGAAGATACATGGCCCCACTGGAATCAAATTTGTGTTAAGGTAAAAATTATGCAATTTTTCATTTTGAACTCTGTTATCTTAATATGATTGAATATATTTAAATGCTCTAAAAATATAGAAAGTTTAGAATTTTATGTTTTATTTATATAAATATTTGGCTTATTTTAACAGGGTTAGTTTCCAATGATGAAACAGGAAGTACTCAAAAAGTAGTAATTAACAGAAAATACTATAAAAAATAGAAATATAAAGCACATATGCCCAATATACTCATTCATCAAAGTATAATTGTTTAAGCATTACTATGTCTCATGCAGGAAGCTCAACTCCTTCAGTGGATGGATGTGAGAAACATATTTATATCTATAGAGCCAATTAAAAGTTAGTATGAAATAGCACAGACAGGCTGGGGGGGGGGTGGCTCATGCCTGTAATTCCAGCACTTTGGGAGACCAAGGTGGGCGAGTCACCAGAGGTCAAGAGCTCGAGACCAGCCTGGTCAACATTAGAGAAATCTTGTCTCTACAAAAAATACAAAAATTTGCTGGGTATGGTGGTGCATGCCTGTAGTCCCAGTTACTCAGGAGACTGAGGCACGAGAATCACTTGAATCCAGGACGCAGAGGTTGCAGTGAGCCAAGACCACACCACTGCACTCTGGCTTGGGCAACAGAGGGAGACTCTGTCTCCAAAGATAATAATAATAATAAATAGCACAGCTGAAAGAGAAAACAACATAGTATATAAAATAAGCAAACATTTGTCTCAATAGCACACTCAACAGGTCAAAGAAAATGAAAAGGAATCACATACACACACATCACTAGGGAAAAACTTCTGGGGTCAAAAAGATGTCACTGTTTTTCAAAAATAAACTAATGACCTAACAAGGAGCAACACGAGAACAGAAGGAAATGCAGCTGAAAGCATCAATATGAACAAGACTGTTACTCCATTAAGTGTCATAGATCATTAGGAAAAGGATTTAAACACATTAGTAAATAAGAATTTAAAATTTTTTGAAATACTTTGTTTTATATAGGCAAATTATGAAATAATTTACTTCAAATATGAGAAGTGCACTTAACAATGTTACAATGAAGTTTCAAAATGACTGTTCATTTATGGGCCAACACAAAGAAAATGAAATTGGTTACTGAGTTAAACCAAAGATCCTTTTACTAGGCACCTGTCATTTCTAGCACATTTGCTAAGTGGTGTAGGCAATTTAGCCATGAATAAGGTATCCTAGGATCTGAGAGAGCCTACAGTCTAGTATACAACAGAATGAAAAAATCTTACCCAACTTTTCCAAATATTACTAACGTATAAATGTCTGACCAAAACAACACAGAGATAAAAGAAATCTAAATCATGAAAGATTAAGCTATCTTAATCTAATCTTAAGAATAAGAACCATGAATCTCACCTCAGAAAGGTAATATAAAGCTGTAATCCAAAATGTGAATTTTCATAAGAAAAAGTTCACAATTGTAGGACTGCAACATTAGCAACAGGGTACAGACATGGGAGATAACATAAAGAATTCATAGTTCCTAATGACACCGACATTTTCAAAAAACAAGTTGGGATACTTGAGTCTAAGGACAACCCAGAAGATTGACTATACTTCTTTTTCAGGAGTTTTGTCAATGAATTTCCTAAAATCTATGAACATGGCTCAAATTCATCAGAGTTGCTCTAAAACAAAACATACACACACACACACAAACACACACACACACACACACACACACACTCCCTTTTCTCTTAGTACCTGGCATAGAAGCCTTGAAATGATTCTACAACTAACATCATTAACAACAACCTTTCAATTCATTCATTCACCAAGGGCCCTCTATGTACCAGTCATTGTGGTTGGCACTTTGTTGAACACGGGTAATAAGCAGCAAATAAAAATTCATAAATTATACATTTACACAGCATGTTTAAAGACAGTAAGTGCTACTGGAAGTGAAACTGAAAGGTCAGGATAGGCCTCACGGAGAAGGGACACAGTAAGCAAAGGGATGACGGGCAATGATTGATCAGCTATGATGGTGACATGGGGCTAAACAGTTACCAGCCCCTCTGAGGTTGGGGTGAAGTAAGGAATGAATCTGCAGTGGTTGCTGATTTCTATGATGAAAATGCTCCCACCATGGCCAATTTCAGGTTACGAAAAGAATGACAACCAGTTCACAAAATTCCTTAAAGTCTAATGACTGCCCCACCTTGTAAGAGCTGGTTTCACCTCACGACTGCATGAGAAAAACTGGCAAAGCAATAATCCAGACTGTAAAGGGCACTGAAGAGAGGGCATGCCTTGCAAAGAGCCCAGCACACTGGAGCAGTGCAGGAGGCAGAGGGCAGGTGAAAGGTGGGCCTGACAGGTGACAACAGAGACCTCATCACTGGGTTTTCAATGAGAGAACTGAGGCATCAGAGAGCAACTCTGTGTAAATGAGTGGTGTGTTCTCACTTTCAGCATCAATGTGTTTGCCGAACTGAGAAGAGATCACATGAGGGAAGACAGAGTTAGTTGGGAGGCCCAATTAGGAGGCCACTGGAATAATTCAGACAGGAGATGATGGTAGTGATGAGAAAGCGTAAAATCCAGAATCTATTTTCAACCTGATAGGATGTGAGCTATGAGAGGCAGAAGTCCGGGATGATTGCAAAGGCTATGGCCTATGTAAACAGAAAGATGGAGATCTTATCAGCTGAGGTAGGAAAGTCAGGTGTGGGGCATGCCTGTAGTGCTAGCAACTCGGGAGCTGACCGGGGAGGAACGCTCGAGCCCTGGAGTTTAAGGCCAGCACGGGAAACAAGCAAGATCAATCTCAATACTTTAAAAAAATCATGGAATATTATGCAGCCACCAAAAACGATGAGTTCGTGTCCTTTGTAGGGACATGGATGAACCTGGAAACCATCATTCTCAGCAAACTGACACAAGAGCAGAAGATCAAACACCGCATGTTCTCACTCATAGGCGGGTGTTGAACAAGGAGAACACATGGACACAGGGAGGGGTGCATCACACACTGGGGTCTGTTGGGGGAAAATAGGGGAGGGACAGTGAGAGTGGGGAGTTGGGGAGAGATAGCATGGGGAGAGATGCGAAATATAGGTGATGGGGAGGAAGACAGCGAATCAAACTGCCATGTGTGTACCTATGCAACAATCTTGCATGTTCTTTACATGTACCCCAAAACCTAAAATGCAATTAATAAAAAAGTCTATAAGAGAAGCAAGCACTTGTGGATTAGGGTGGGGGAGATGCTAAGGTGGTAAAGAAGAAACGAGTTTTTCCACTTGGACAAATTAAAGTGGAGCTGTCTAGTAGACATCCTCATGGAGAGACTAAATCAGCAGATGGAAATATGACCTGGAGTTGAGGAGAAAAGTCTGGCTAGAGATCACCAACTTGAGAGTTCTTGGCCCACAGTGACCTCTGACAGCCACAGCACTGGATAAGGCTCCTAATAAAATGAGGCAGACCTGGCACAGGCCAAGGACTGAGGCCAGCACCTTTCAGCATGAAGGGTATGTGGAGAAGAGGATGAACTAGCCAAACAAATTAGAGAAGGAGTTACTAGTATGGTATTGGAAAGACCAAGAAAGTGTCGTTTCCTGAAAGCCATGTGTATACTACAAAGGATGGAATCTTCCCAAAGTCTTCATGTTTCCAACTTCCTACTGTACAGTTTCAAAGTAAGAGTACTGGTCTAGAATCTCAGATCTCTGCCCATTATAATATGCCAGGGAAGATAATGTTCAGTGGAATTAAATTTCCACACAAAACTCAATTTGAAAGAAAAGAAATTCTTCCCTTGCTTCCTTAGGTTCTCTTCCCCGCTTTATAGAGTCTAACAGTGTTTTCTGTTTTCTGACTCTTCCTGGTATCCATAAGTAAATATCACTATGACTGATATTCCCTATTCCCTCTTTTATTCCTTAATTTTTTTGCCAAGTCC
Organism: Cebus imitator; assembly: GCF_001604975.1. Classification (NCBI taxonomy): domain Eukaryota; kingdom Metazoa; phylum Chordata; class Mammalia; order Primates; family Cebidae; genus Cebus; species Cebus imitator. The sequence goes on along the minus strand of NW_016107364.1, from coordinate 6,410,802 downwards.
CATAATCTGTTGATGAAATCTTCATAAATGTGCCCCTTCAATAGATACACACATGGTTTAGATACCTACAGTATGGGTACCTGCAAGTGTGGATATCCACAGTGCTTAGAAGCTGGCAATGCATTTTCAATGGATTCTCATCAATTACATGTATTAACCTGGTGAAGCTATAGTCCCAAACTGTTCAATCACACACAAACCCAGGTGCTTCTGTAAAGGTAGTTTGTAGATGTGCTAACAGCTGAAATCAGTTGCCTTGAAGTGAGGGAAATGATCATCCTCTGCAATCTGAACAGGCCTCCTCCAATCACATGAAAGGCCTAAGGGCACAGCTAAGGTTTTCATGAGGAAGAAAAAATTCTGCTTGGAAACTGCAACATCAGCTCTGCCCAAGAATTTCCAATCTGTTCATCAGATTTCACACTTGCCAGCTAGCCAAAATTGCGTAACACAATACCTTGTAATAAATCTCCAGTGTGTATGTACCTTCTACTGGTTCTATTCTCTGGAGGAACCCTGACAGACACTCCATGTTCCTTTAATAGTAACTAATTTAATAATTTTGAATATACAATGGCAATTGTTTTCTTACTAATAGAGATGTGCACCAATGAAATCATTTCTTAAATACAGTAATAAAGTCCAATTACAACTCTCAACTACATTTATCAGCATGATACACAAAAGTATAAACACAATAGATAAACAAGAAATTGTTCTGGTTACTTTCATCAAAAGCATTAGGGTGCTCTTGAAGCATTTAATATAGCTGTGTATATATTTTTTCTTCCCAAGTCCAACTTTGCAGACAATGTATTCAATAATAGTGAAATTAATGGCAAAAGAAACAGAAGTGTAGAAATTATAAACCAATTAAAAATAGATAACCCCTAAATAATATTGGAAAATTAGAATAACTACTAAATAATATTGGAAAAATAGATAACTCCTAAATCAACGTTGGTAAAAAGATGAATTGATGGCTGCAAAATAGTTTGAAATTATGCATAAAAGCATCAAAAGAAGATGCGCCTTTTAAATGAGACAAAAGAATCTGAAACAATCAATCTGGTTTAACTCAAAGAGCTCAACATATACTCATTTGGTTCACTAAGTAAGGAATTTCAATACCTATAGTGTACTATGAAAAAGACTACGATACACACACGCACACACACACACACACACACACACACACACACACAGAGACACATAAATATAAGCTCATTGCCAATTATTTTGAATTAAAATAGCCAAAACAAATCAATGCAAAGATAACTTTTAATAAAGTATATAATTTAAAAGAAACTTTGAATAGCTTACCATGAAAGTGAAAGCAATTATGCTGTACATCTTCCTAGAAAGAACTTTCAACATAGCTATGTAGATTAGAATGCAGATATGAAAAGAGGGGGGAAGTGAAGAAAGAAACACATCACAGTGGCATAAATTCAAAACATCCAGTAAGGAGTGGGGCAGAGTAAAAGCTTCACAGACACCGATATCAAATATCAGCGGGGGGACATGGATGCATTCTAACCATATATTGTACTCTGCACAGGACATTCAGTGGCATGAGGTCCTCAGGTTCCAGTATATAACTGTAAAAATCACAGCTTCATATCTGAAGATGCATTTTTCAATAAAGTTTCCCTAAGCACCTATCTAAAAATATATTCTTGGGATGGCAGATGGAAAAGCACAGAAATGGAAAAAATGTATTTTCAGGAGTGGGTAGAGAGGAAGCAAGAGCTGGAATATACCTGTTTAAGTATTCAGAAACAACAGGGATAGAAATGCAACAAATATGAAAGTAACTGCCAATATGAGTAATCCATTGAAGGAAGAATATATAATATCTGCAACTAATAATGGTGAAAAAATACAGTCAACAGTAAAGGGAGACCTGGACTAGTTGTGTGTCATTTTTAAAGTTACACAAATCAGCCAGGCACAGTGTCTCATGCTTGTAATTCCAGCACTTTGGGCAGCCAAAGTGGGCAGATCGCTTGAGCTTATAAGTTCACGATCAATCTGGGTAACATGGTGACATCTCATCCCCACAAAAAATACAAAAATTAGCTGAGCATGATGGCAGGCACTTGTAAGTCCCAGCTACTTCGGAGGCTGAGGTGGGAGGACTGCTTGAGCCCAGGAGGTAGAGGCTCCAGTGACCGAGATCAAGCAAGTGCACTCCAGCCTGGGTAACACAGTGATACCCTGTCTCAAAAAAAAGTTACATACAAAAAAACAATTAAACCTCCAAAAAAGGAAAACAAATGTCCTCCAGCAAAAACAGGCATTAGAATTTCTGGTAGAAGAAAAATAAAAATGTTCAATGAGCTCATGTTATTCTTAGCATCCTCATAAATAACAAATATTAGAAGTAACTGATATTTCACCTTAATTGCTTTAATGTAACAATAACAAGATATCAATATATTACTGGTGATTAAAGGCATTATCATTTCACATCTAGTATTGAATTTTTTTTAATGCAGGCCTCATTCGATGATCTTTCTCCATGTGGTTTGTATGTGACTCTTTCTAAATTGTTCCATTCTTTAGAATGAAAATATACCAGTAGGTTTATGCTGGTCTTGAAAAGCAGTAAAGCAAACAAAACAAAACAAAACAAAAAGAAAAAGAAAAAAAGAAAAGAAAAGAAAAAAAGTGAGATATACTACAGAGCTGCTTTTCCTTCAAAAAAGGATAAACCCATTTGAAAAGTAAAATTCCTGGCCGGGCGCGGTGGCTCAAGCCTGTAATCCCAGCACTGTGGGAGGCCGAGGCGGGTGGATCACGAGGTCAAGAGATCGAGACCATCCTGGTCAACATGGTGAAACCCCGTCTCTACTAAAAATACAAAAAATTAGCTGGGCATGGTGGCGTGTGCCTGTAGTCCCAGCTACTCAGGAGGCTGAGGCAGGAGAATTGCCTGAACCCAGGAGGCGGAGGTTGCGGTGAGCCGAGATCGCGCCATTGCACTCCAGCCTGGGTAACAAGAGCGAAAACTCCGTCTCAAAAAAAAAAAAAAAAAAAAAAAAAAAGTAAAATTCCTGCTAACTTCCCTGCAGTGACCATTTACCAGACCATCATGTGTAAATACACTTTCCACACATTTAACAGTAGGTTTAATTCTCCCAGGATATGTTGAGGACATCTGGAAATAAGAACCTTTAATTGTCTTTTGTCCCACTATTTATCCTCAGGAAAATGACCTATTGTGGAAGCAAATTCCAAATCTACTGTGGGAGAATCTTCTGCAGTAGCACATTTCCATCTGAGTCAAGTTTGTAAAGGGCCTCGTCACCAATCTTCGATCCCAAATAAAAGCTTCCCCAGGACAAGTGGGGCCAGGGGGTGATTCCTGCAAAGGACCTACCTGCTAGCTCTGTGGCTCTGAGCAAGTGGCTCAGTCTCATCCAACCACAGTTACTTCACCTCTAGGATGCACGTGATGACAATGTTACCTACCTCACAGTCGAGTTGTTAGGATTAAATGAAATAAAGCATTCCAAAAAGCCCCTGATGAAGTCAGCCTGGCCTCGCTCTGCTCTGAAGCAATTATACCTTTACTATAACTCAGATGGTTTATTCATCAAACACCTAAGGAGATTGGTAAAAAACGAGGAATGTTGGAAACAGAGGCATCGACCCTCCTCTGAGTCAGTTACACTGGGCACAGGGAAGCTGCCAGGCAAAGCCCAGGCCAAATCTGGACCAGTAACAGAAAAAGGAAATGAGCAGCATGCTGTGTGCTGGACGAGCAGGGATCACTCAGGAAGGGCAGCAGGCAGGGACTCCCCAGATATGCCCAGAGCAGCTCCCTGCAAACAAAGGAATGGGAAAAAGCCAGGCTTGAGCCAACAGTGGTACAGTCCATCCCTAACACCAATACAGAAGGTGGGGTGGGGGGTTGTAAACAAGCAAATAAAGGTAACTGTCATAAGTTCCCCAAAGTGGAAAGGGGAGAGGGCAGAAAGATGGCTAAGAGGCAGGGATCACTAACAGTGTGAGACACTGAGGAGTGGCCGAGGGGCTTTGAGTTCCAGGCTCCTGAAGATTTATGCTCAAATTCTCTGAATAAACGTCCATGACTAAATATTTTCTTCAAGTTTTTAACTGATTTTTTGTCCTTCTTTTAAAACTTCTTAACCCCTTACGTAATACTAGGTCCCACGAAGCTTCTACAAGCACACGTCTCATCATGCCCTAATTCCCTGCCCTTTCTCCCCCCATAGGGGCCCTTATCCCAGAGAAGCCCTTCTCCACCATTTCCTTCACAAGCCTGCGGGACATTCAGCTGGAACTAGACTGCAGTAGGTGCTACCGGTAGTTGCTTGCACCATCCAGTATACCCTTACCTGTGAGCTGATCTCACCTGTCTCCTAGAATGTCAGCTTCCCGAAGGCAGACTCTCTCTCAATTTTATATTTACAATTTTATTTCCTAATGGGGCTAGCACTGTTCTTAGCACAAGAGAAATTAAATATTGATTGAGTAAATTTACAAATTTATCTTCTTGCCTGAAAATATACCTCTGGACACATTTTCCCTCTCCATTCCCCGCCCCCTCCCACACACACACCTCTGTCCAAGACACAAGCTCATTTACTCAAAATTTTCCTTCTACTACAAGTTCACATCTTTATCTCTAACAAATAAAATCCTAGTCTTAAAAGTTTCAATGTGCTCTTATCCAGCAAAATCTCCCCTATCTTGCCACCATGGGTGCAGTTTATATTATATTCTAGCAGACACGCATTACACACCCATCCCAACTGCACACCCTCAGAGGCGGGGACCACTTTACCAACTTTACACCTTGCGCGGCATTGAACACTGGGCCTTCTGTGCAGGTGGCTCAAGAAACGCTCAGTGACCTGAATGGTCTGCCTTTCCAACAGAGAGAGAGAAAGTGATGAGGGAAAATCAGCTTAAACTACTGGACCTGGTACATGAGTCTGCCATGCTCCCGTGGTGTGGTCAGATGCCTGCCTTGATACAGAGCTATAAGTGTGGGTTCAAGACCACCGGGGTTTCCTTGGTAGCTGTTTCCCAGATCAGGGAAAGGACTGAGCTGGAAAGCGGCCTAACCTGCCTACCACAGAACCCTGGAATGTAGAAGGACAGCTTTTGGAGGGAAGGTCTTTGAGGCTGATGTGGTCAAGAGAAGGGGGAATTCAGCTCCTGTCTATATCCTCAACTCTGTACAAGGGTACTATCAGAAATCTAAGAGACAAAAAACAGGAAAGAAAGAAAGGCAGCAGAAAGCCATGTTTGTTCCAAAAATCCTGAAGTCACAGTAGTGAACTGTGAACTCTGGAAGGCAGCCTGTGGTTAGCCCCGCCAGCTAAGCAACCCATTTTCACTCTTCCTTGTGTCTGAGGAAAAGCAGGACACCGCTTTCCCTACCTGCACTGGCGGTCAGCCTGTGTGAATGAAGGACCACCACTCTCCGGCGGGGGTAGAGGCTGTCGGATATATCTGAGTGGCTTTGTCCAAAAGTTTTCATATATGATTTGTTCTATGGAAATATGAACCGTATCCTCCTGGCAAGACAAAGAAAGACCTTCCGAAGGTGGCACGGTCCATCCAGTCTGGAGTTATTTCTAGATGGTTAGAAATGCTGACAGAGAGAAAGGCTAGACAGCAAAGCTCTGACAGAGACTCTCAAAGATGTCTATACTAAATTGTTCCAACAGGTTCTAAGGACAGTGGCCAAGTACCAAAATAAAAGAGAAATTAGAGATTTCTTCACACCCAGATCAGCCCATTTTTCTAGATATAACGTAGCTAAAAAGTAAAGGAATTGGGTCATGCTGCAAGAAGGCCCTACGGGGCCAATTTTTTTCCCCTAAATGGAACAGAAATAGAGAATAGTTTCTAAATCAGCTGGGACAATTTTATCCATATTGTGAGCAGGATGTAGTGATCTAAATTCGCAAGCTGGCTTAAAGATATTCATCTGTGCCGCATAAGGGTTAATCGGTTATGTCGTTTCACTGCTACTGAACAAATGAGGGAAAGTATACATACCAAAGTTTGATAAAGGTTAGATTTTTCAAAAAAACTTCAGGATTTAATTCTAAGCAAAGTTAGACTATTTTCAGAAAAATTAGAAAATTAAAAGTTTGGATCCAAGTAAACTCAAGATGTACATATGCGGCTACACAATCCTTTGCAATCTCCACTCTGGTGCCCAAAAGACACCCGTAATAGAGTTCACAAAGGAATATGAGATTCTGCCCCATAGTCCCCAAACCTGCTTTTCCCCCAGACTCGCCATCTTGGTAAAAGGAACCAACATCTACCCATTGCCATGGTAAGATTCCCAAGCCATCACCACGGCTCTGTCTCCACCGTCACCATCTGGCCAGAGTGAACTTTCAAAAGACAAATAGGATCTTAAACCTCGTTAAGGGTTTCCTATTCATCTGCAGATACAACATAAAGCCCTCCGGGCAGGTGCCCAGGGCTGCAGGAGCAGAGCCTTGTTCACCTCCCTCTGAGCACCCTCCCAGCCCCTCACCCTGTGTGCCCACTACAGAAGTCAGCTTTCTGTGCCTGGAACTCCACAGGCTCGAGACATGCTTCCCAGCCGGACCACCTCACTCTCTGTGCAGTGCTGGCACCTCTGCATCCTGCAGGTCCCTCTCAAAGGCCAGAGTCTCATCAAGGCCGTTCTTGACAATGCAAACAAAGCAACGTCGTCTCCAGCACCATCTCATTAATTACACAGTTTGATTAACTGAAATTACCTTTTCACTCATTTGCTTACCTGTTTATGTGCTATTTCCCCAGTATCAGAATTTCATCTCTCTAGAGATCAGGAATCTGGTCTTTCTCATTTTTAACTGTGTCCTCAGTACCTCCAGTGGTGCCAAGCTCACCCCTGCCGACCCTGCAACAGGTGCTAAGAGAGATTGTGCTGTTCTGTCTCGTGGTTACGATGAGGACCAAGTCCAGTTCCTTGTTATGTAATCTATTCAGAGGTGTTTTATCTGGCTTCCAGAATGAAATTCAGTTCACCTACTCATGCTACTTATGGCTCTAAAATGCTCCAATTATCCTAAGCAAACAGCAAATACATAGAAAGCTTGTGTTCACGATCACAGACCATCACTAGTGTAGGTGGAAAGAATAATCATCTTCCCCCTGCCCTATTGCTTTTCCTTACTTTATCTCCTCTTTATCCCACTGATTCCTTTTCCAGTGATAGTTTAAAAAAAAAAAACAGCTAATTTTAAGATGTTACTTTAGAAATACACAATAGCTTCATGGAAAATGTAGTATGTGTGTGTTGCACATATGTGTGTAAGAAACAGGTGGTAAGTCATAAAAGACAATCCACTCAACTATAGTAACCTGTTATTACTGATGAAAGCTCAGACGGAAGTACCCTAAGTAAAATCTACAACTGTAAGATTTGAAAGTGTTCATAGTTTCCCAAGGACTTTTTTCATCTTACTATACCTTCAATGATAGCCTATTTGAAATTAACTTCAGGTGGCCATGGTGGCTCATGCCTGTGAGCTTAAGAACTCAGGTGAGCTCAGAAGTCTGAGGCTACAGGGGGCTACAATCACACCACTGCACTCCGGCCTGGGTGGCAGGGTGAGGCCCCATCTCAAAAAAAATCAACTTAAAATCGTATTTCATACATTCAGGTGGCAATTTCCTGATCCAGATACTCTAAGGTTGCTTCCCCTCAGGTATACCTAGAGAGAATGTCAAAATCAACACATCACAGGGTTCATCATTTTACAAGATAAATCTGACTGTCTTACCCACTTTGGAGAAATAAAGCATATGAGTACTATAATCAGAAAAACATGAGTTCAAAAATCTTATTGTTACCATTTAATATGAGTTCCTGAAAAGGCAAGTAAGCTCTCAGAACCTCAATATCTTCATCTGTGAGACAGGAAAATCATGCCTCAGGGTGTAAGAACCCAGCACAGACACACTCAGAGGTCAGTGCGTCAGCTCCCTACGTGAAGACTCTCCAACTGCTCGCCTTCATTGATCAAGCTAAGAGAAGTGACGTATTTTCACAGCACCTGTGCTACGTGCTACAAATCTTCATGTAAGGTGTTAAGTCCAGACTGGCATGGGCTTGTCAGAGACAGCCACGAGAGACTTGTCAGGAGCAGGCTGGGTGGCAAATAACTGTCCTCGGGGCCGCAGCACATGGGGCGTGGGAGACAAAGGGCATTAGGTGCATAGGGAGCCCCCCCCACACACAGGGTGACACACAGCAGGCGTGGGGTGGCCTGTGGCATCAGGTATATGGAGAGGTCCCCACACTCAGGGTGATGCACAGCTGGGGGGCAGGGAAGGGGACAGGTGGCATCAATGGAAGAGGAGGCATGAGCCAAACGGTGGAAGCACACCAAGTACCCACAGACAGATGACAAAAGGTGGTGCTTACACACAGTGTAATATTATTCAGCCTTAAAAAGGAAGAGAGTACTACCACTCTACAGCAAAGCCAAACCTGGAGGACATCATGCCATGTGAAATCAGTCAGGCATAAAAGGACAAATACTACATGACTGCACTTACATAAGGTTCCTACATTTGTCAAAATCACAGAAACAGAAAGTAAGATGGTAGATGCAAAGGGCAAGGTCGAGGGAAAAAATGGAGTGTTACTGTTTAAAGGACACATAGTTTCCATTTTTGCAAGAAGAGAACAGTTCAAGAGATGGATAGTGTTGACAGCTGTGCAACTATGTTAATGTACTTAATGTTTAACTGTACACTTAAAATGTTTTTTATCCAAACAAAAAGAAACCAGTATGCCTATGTTTACCAAGTGCTATTCACAACAGCCATGATACGGAGTCAGTCTAGGTGTCCAACAACAGAAAGATGAGTAACGAGAACATGGTATATATACACAATGGAATACTATTCAGCCATTAAAAAGAATAAAATCCTATCATTTTTGGCAATTTAGATGGAACTAGAGGACATTACGTTAAGTGAAATAAGCCAGGAACAGAAAGTTATAAACACCGCATGTTCTCACTCCTACGTGGAAGCTAAGAAAAGCTGATCTCATAGAAGCAAAAAGCAGAACGCAGGATACTAGAGGCTGGAAAGGGCAGGAGGAAGGGAGGGATAGGGGGACATTGGTTAAATGACAAAAAATTACAGCTCCATAGGCGGAATAAGTTCTAGGGTTAGATATCACTGTAGGATGACTACAGTTAAGAAATAATATATTATATAGTTTCAGATAGCTAGAAGGAAGACACTGAATGTTTCCAACACAAAGAAATGATAAATGTTTCAGATGATGGCTATGCCAATTACCCTGATCTGATCATCATACATTACATACATTATACCATACATCATACATTACATCATACATTACATACATTACACCATCCACCATACATAACATACATTACACCATAGAGCATACACTACACCATAGATTACATACATTATACCATATACCATATGCTAAACCATATATTATATACATTACACCATATACCATACATTACATACACAGCACATTCACCATACACCATACACTAAACTACACATTACACACATTACACCATATATCACACATTACACCATACATCACATACACACCACACATTCACCATTCATTACACCAAAACATCACTATGTGCCCTATGTACAAACATTATTTGTCAATTAAAAAAATTAAATATGGCTAGGTGCAGTGGTTCATGCCTGTAATCCCAGTACTGTGGCAGGCTTAGGCAGGCAGGCTGCTGGAGCCCAGAAGTCAAGATCTGCTTGGACAATATGTCAAAACCCTGTATTGACAAAAAACAAACAAGCAAAAATTAGCTGGGCATGGTGGCATGTTCTTCTAGTCCCAGCAACTCGGCAGGCTTAGGTGGGAGGACCGCTTGGGTCGGGGAGGTCAACACTGCAGTGAGCCATGATTGCGCTACTGCACTGCAGCCTGGGCAACAGAGAAAGATCCTGTCTCAAAAAATAATAATCATCATCATCTTGAAAAAAGGTTAAAATGGTTAAGTTATATGTGAGTATGCATTAGTTTGCTAGGGCTGCCATAACAAAATACCACAGACCAGGTGGCTTAAACAACAAATACTTATTTTCTCACAGTTCTGAAGGCTGGAAGTCCAAGACCAAGGTGCCATCAGGGCTGGTTTCTCCTGAGGCCTCTCTCCTTCAATGGAAGATGTCACATTCTCACTATGTACGCACATGCGCTTTTCTCTGTTCCCATTCCCTGCTATCTCTTCCTCTTTGTAAAAGGAAATCAATACTAACAAAATAGGGTCCCTCCCTTATAAACTCATATAATCTACTAGATTTTACCATTGTAAAGGCCCTATCTCCAAATACTGTCACAAAGGGAGTTAGGGCTTCAGCACAGGATGTTTGGAGAAATAACTGAGTCCATAACAGTGTAACTCACCATAATCTTTAAATTAAAAAACACTTTAAGTAAAGTAAAACAGGCTCTATCATGTGAAAGGCCAGAATTAGCAGTTTTTCAAATGTGATCCAGAAACCTCACCCTCTTAAAGATGCTATAAAACCCAATACAAAAAAGCAAACAAAAACAAACCTAAAGAAATAATGACCATTCCAGAATGCTTTTATCTCTACTCTTGGTGGCAAGCTTCATTCTTTAAAATTATTTAATTCCTGGGGCAGATTTCCTTCAATCTGGGCTCAAAATTTAGCAAAGCCTGAATTCAAATCACTAAATCTCTGTTCCCCCTCGCCCAAGTTAGATCTACAGAAATGCTGAACATTGCTTTGAAAGTCTCTGCCAGCTTTCTTACAAGAAAGTCAAATCTAGATCTGGGTTTGCTATCTAAGATCTTACAAACAGGTATGGTTAGGATGGATTAATCAAACTATGACAGCAGCTAAGAAAAATTAAATTTTTTAAAATTTTTGATTATACAAAGGGAATTGTAGGTTAATAACAGTACTAACCATTTACTGGGTGTCTATTACAAATGATTCTACATTACTAAACCTTGTGCATTCTGATTACAGGCTACTTAGAAAAGCATAAAGCAAAAAATTAAAATCATTGATAAACAGCCCATCATCAAAAGACCATCTCTATTTCCTTCTAACATTTTATATTATGTGTGTCACATGGCAGTTCTTTTTATTTTATGTAAACGTAAAGATTAAACTCTAAAAATATGGAACATGAAGAAATTTCCCATGCCATTAAGTATGATTTGAAAATGTGATTTTTAAGTTGCTGCCCACTGGTATTGTCTAACCAACGTAACATGTGGGGGCCTTTCTATTGTGTCTGATTTGTCAGTTATAGAGAAGGAGGCAGAGCGGGGCGGGGGGAGGAGGGTTAGCACTAAGGCAGTAGATATTATGCTGAGAATTTATATTCACTATTTCATTTAAACATCAGAATCCAATAAGGCAACAATGAAAATTAACCCCTTTTATGCGTTAGGAAAATAAAATCAGAGAGGTAACATAACTTGCCACAGATAACCCACTAGCAGGTGCCACACTGGTTATTTAAACGTGGGTCTGTTGAACTACAAAGACTGTGCTCTTAATACATGCACAGAAACAGTTTTAAAAAAGAAAAGTGAAATGAGACACACGCAAAATGAAACATGGCTCCTACTCTAGGTTTCTGAAAGAGGTTTTCTAGCATATACCAGGGACAGCATAGAATCAGCACAACCTTCCAGCTATATAGTGGTAAAGATTCCCATAAGCAGTGATAGAAACAAATGAATGCTTCTGGTAAACATTCGTCATTATTTTAATGGACTAACTAAATAACTCCAACTAAAAACTTTATTCACTCAGTACCTTGGGAGTATTTTTTCAACTAACTGACTCTAGCAGCTTCATCAGATATAAATCTGTCCAAAAGTAAGACCCTTGTCAGGCAGTGGAGTAACAGCTACGCAGAAAGTTTTCACAGCCACGCAGAAAGTTTTCCTGGCCACCGCATTGCTAACTCGGCTGAGCAAATGAGAAAAAAACCGGCAGTGAAAGGTAGCCTTTGCTCTTGTCAAGGCCCCAAGGAAGCAGCCCGCAAGGAATAAGGAATATCCAGAGGTAACTGCAGGGGAAATGGGATACATGAAAATCAGGAATGCCTACAACTTTCTGTACCCCTCATCAAAGCCAACTAGAAGTCAACATATCAATGTATTACGAATTTCACTCTGGTCATCCCAGTTACCCAAAAATCTACAAGCCAACCTGAACAGGCCATGAAGGAAGCAGAGCAGTGGAGAGGAGGGAATGGGGCAAAAGGCAGTGTAGAGGGGCGGAGGCCGGGAGGGGAGGGTCCTGGAGCAGCGAGGCAGCCCAGGCAGCACCAGAAATTAGCTACATAGAGTGTTATAAAACGAACATGGAACAAATATTAAGTCCAACGTAAGGCAGATTTCACCTCCTCAGAGAAGGGAGGTACAAACAAACATGGGAAGACTAAAAGCTAAAATTAACCCTGTGAGGGTGGATCCGAATTGGAACTGGTGCTATTAGTGTGACCTAATGGTTGTCGACACCCTGAGGCAGACTCAGAAACAAGCACAGATATAAATGTGTGCAAACCTCACAGCTAAGTATACAGAGGTCCCAGAAACAGTGACATCCATGCAGCCACAAGCATTTGTTAACCTCTGATGTTGGTTTCTAAATGCCATTCTCTACCAAAAGGAAACAGGTTCTTGGAGAAATAGACAATTCTAGGGCTGAGACAAAGAAAGAACAAAATAGGCCTATTATTTCTTTTTTTGCCAGCAAATAAAGAAGTGCTTAAAGAATGATGGAGACACACAAAAGAACACACATGAGGTGGCCTGATGAGGCTCCCACAAGCCAAATCTGGGACGGTAGGAATGGGGTATGACTCAATGAATAAAAAAAAATGAGCCTAAACTGATACCAACAAATTAACAAAAATAGATTTAAAAAGAAATGTCAACAGAAAAATCAAAATATAAAGTCTACATTTGGCAACCATTATAGTACTAATTCAGGCTAGAAATATCAATGGATACTAAACCAAGCGGATAAAAGTACAAAAAGAAATAGAACTTTTCATTATCACCAAGTATTTTTCCACAAAATACATATCCTTTCCAATGCCAAAATGCATAATCCAGGTCTATAAAATACAAAAATTAGTTGGGCGTGGTGGTGCATGCCTGTAATCCCCGCTACTCAGGAGGCTGAGGCAGAAGGATCACTTGAACCCAGGAGGCAGAGGTTGCAGTGAGCTGAGATCATGCCACTGCACTTCAGGCTGGGGACAGAGCAAGACTCCGTCTCAAAAAAAAAAAGAAAGAAAGAAAACACCAGATCGATGCAAACGAACCGGGGGACATTTTCCAAACTAGCCTCTAGTCTTCAAAATGTCAAGGTCATGAAAGTTAAGGAGAAACTAAAGAACTGCTCCAAGTTGAAGGAGACTCAGGAGGACGTGACAACTGGGCTTGGATCCTTTTGCTCTGAAGGGATTACTGGGAGAGGGGAATCCCGAATAGGGTCTCTGGACAAACAGTATACAGAAATTCCTTGTATGATGTTCGCAACTTTTCTATAATTTGAAAACTGATTCAAGACAAAGTCTAAAAACATTCATTCAGAATACATAGAGAGAGTTTGGAAATGGTCTTGTCTGCCCTATTCCACAGCAGAGATGGTAAATTATCTCTAGAAGATGGCATCACTACACACTGCTGTCAGTGTTCCCAAATTTCTGCTCTACTTGGGGAGGTGGGACACTAAGAACTAATAAGGGCAAAATTAGACATTCAGGCAGATGTAGAAATTCTATGTTTGGTTTTGGAGAAAAATATTAAAATTACTGATGAACAAGTCTCCTGAACCCCTCACCCCACCTGAGCCTACAAACAACACAGATGTAGATATGAGATGGGTATTTCCCAAAGGAGAGAATAAAGACGGTCCCTTAATTTGTAAAACTTGCTCTTACTGTTTCTAAAGGAAATGGAGCTCATTCAAACACTATCACACACACAGCTCCTCAGCCAACTGCCTAAGAGATCAACCTTGAAAAGAGTATTATATGTAACCTTGACAAGTTATGACTGAGATAAATGTATACGCAGAGAGAGAAAAGTGTGCAGGACACAGGCTAAGGACATGGTTCTCCTCTCTCTCTCTCTTTCTCTCTTTCTCTCTCTCTCTCTTTCTCTCTTTCTCTCTCTCTCTCTCCCCCCTCTCTCCTCTCTCTCCACCCCCTCTCTTTCCTCCTGTCAGTTTTCTAAAATTCACCATAATGCTATATAACCAGAAATATAACCACACGTCTAGACTTACCTGCATACAGACTTGAAGAAATACCTTCATTGAGGGCAACTTTATTCCTTTAACTTAAAACTAAAAATAGCCAACTGAAGAAATCTTTTGAAAGTTCTACAAAACTAAAGTCACCTAATAATAAAAACCCAAGGAATAAATTCCTTTTGGCATTTATTGAATGCCAAGAAAAAGCTGTCTCTGTAAGTGTATAAAATACAACCTTGGATTAAAAAGTAAAAATTCTATAGACCAACAGTTTTGTGTATGTGGTTCTGTGTGCTCTTCTAGACAGGATGCTTTGTGCCAGCTTAGGGCCAGTCACAGTGCCCATCTCAGGTCATCCTGAGCTCCTGTGACAATACATGCCTATCCTAAACATTTTCTAAGAATTTTAAATGTCCTACACATCAGAGTGGGGAAATGCAATAATATAACAAAGAGACAGAAAATTCAACTGTTAGCGAATGCTAAGAAGACATGATCACGTAAGAATCAATACGTCATAACCCTCCCATTTAAAAACAGAAGAGGAAAACCTGAGAAAACTGAGGCCGCACAGCCACACACTGCAGACACCCAGAGCCACAGCCCAGGTTTTCAGTTTCCTACTGGCACACACAGTTGACCACCTAATGCTGACACTCACTTTCTGTTCACATTAAAACTGTTTTACTGTTTTTAAATACATTTCAAAACCATATTTAAGAAGACTGTATAGCTTCTCAATGCCTTGAAAACTAAAACTTCTCAATTAAGACTTTCCAAAATATTAGGTTGGTGCAAAAGTAATCACGGTTTTTGCAATTAGTTTTAATGGCAAAAACAGCTATTACCTTCCAAAGAAATGGAAACTTTTCTTTCCATTCTGCAGTTCTTCCGTAGATAAGGCATTGACCACTGAACTCAAGATAGATGATGTCCCTGCCCAATCTCTGAAGAAATCAGGGGCTGAGAAAGAACACACATGCATAAGCATTCTCAACCTTCTGCCTGTGGCCGGGGCTGTCTGCTACCATGTGCCCCTCAGCCAGACTTTGTAGAGTATCCCTCCCCTTCTTTTACTGAGCCAGACTGCAATTCCAATCACCTGGTTTCCCATGGCTAGCTTCCTTCACCACAACTTTCACTGCATAGGTGATGCCCTGTTTTCATGACATCTTCCATCATGGAATTCTGTCCCTAAGACTGAACTGGCATTATAGGTCCCAATCTGTGGCAATGAAAAGAACAAGAGCTCTGGGATCAGATGCACTTGTGTTCCAGGTCAAGCCCTGCTGCCTAAGGCCACTGGAATTTATTAGCTTTCACTTTCGCAAATGGCCAAGGTCTTCTGGTTAAGAATGAAATAAAAGAGCACGAGTAAACGACCTCACAATGTCAGCTAACAGCAGCTGATCAAGCAGTAGTCCCCAGCACTGCAGTCTTTCACTTTGCACAGAAACACACTTGTTACGCTAGTGACAGTCAATCCGTTGCCCCTGAACCCATTCACAGGCCCTGAGAGCTGTCCACGATAGGTGCTCTGACCGCCCCCCCGCAACAGGTGGAGATGACCAGCCTGATGAGTGTGAATCCCTGGAATGCAGACCCCTCCCTGCCCGGCCTCACTGAGGACAGCTCTCTGGGGTCTGTAGTGCTACCTGCCAGCCCAAATGGCTATTAGACATCATGGATCCCTGGGCGGTTGCCTGTGTGGCCTGCTACAAGCTCCCTGGACACATGCCGCCTGCCCTCCCCAGGTTTTGAGCACACACAAACCTCCCATTTATTCTGCTGTTGCAAGTAAATCCTGAAATACAATCTTTCCAGTCCTGTCTTCCTACTGCTTCCTTTACACTGGAAAATCAATTCTATAAACACTTGCCCAGAACTCTTCCCAAAGTTAAGCCACTGTCTTCATTATCCTGATCCCTCCTTTCTTCTTCTGTAATACTCTAGACTGCCCTCCTTCAATACTGATTTTAAATCCCAGCTCTGTCATTCACACAGTCATCCTTCAATAATGACCTATGGAGCGCTGCTGCATACAGGCCAGGCCCTGTGCCAGCCACTAGAAGCAGCGAAATGAGCAAAGCCTTCACAGCAGGACGATCTCACCTCACCAGGAGGGCAATCCACATCAGTCAGCCAAGGTCCTATAAGGTGGTGAAGAATGTCAAGGAAAAAACGCAGAAGAACAGGGCCTCAGATAGGGGACAGCAGGGAGATTCAGAGGTGACACCTGCATGGCGCCTTCTGGGGATCCCCAAGACCCCCACACATTTCAGTGATTCATTCAAAAGGCTCACAGTTGTACTCTTGGCTAGGGATTATGACAGCCAAAGGACACATGGAGGAATGAAGGAAACATTACAGGGCCCGTCCTAGGAATGCTATGCCCTGAGCTCCCTGCACTCTGCCTCCTGTGAGTGGCAAACCCAGTGTGCTCCCATCGCCACCAGTGGTTCTGCCCAGGAAAGCCCACTAGAAATTCAGTACCCCAGGATGAAGCTGGGGTAATCGTGTAGGCCTCCTCTACCTAGCACACACCAGAATTCCAGACTCCCAGAAGGGAAGCAGGGAATTAGGGATTCGCCAGCAGTCAACAGTTCATGCTGAGTGAACCACCCTGATCTGCCAGGGGAAACATAAGGAAGGCTTCAGGTGCCAAGATGCCGTCGACTAGCCCAGGCCCCTGGTGTGGGCAGCCTGGATCCAGCTGTATTCATTCCTTCCTGCCCAGTGGAAGTGAGAAGAGAAGGGCAGAGTCAAGAAAGAGAAGCAGTAGAGGGGCAAGGAGGGGCTGACCAGGAGCCACATCCTACAGGGTCACGAGGGTCCCAGGAGAGGACCCAGCCAGATGGAGATGAGTAGTGATCCCAACGACCCAGCCTGAGATTCCATGGGGGCATGCCACCAAGTGCAGACACTTCGGGATGATGGTGGAGCAGGGGTCAAATCCTTAAACGACGTACAAGGAGTGACCAGTAGGATTTACAGATATTTTAATTGGGGATGTGAAGAGAAAGAGCAGCCAGGGGCTCTGAAGCGCTGGTGTAACAGCCAGGATCACGGCAGTGCCCTGAGACTGAGAAGAGGCAGGCGGCGAGGCAGCATGGAACACACCGTCCAAGAGGCTCGGGGCGCACACAAATCCCACTTCCACTGCGGGTAGTTAGCAGGCAGCAGGGAAGGCAAGACTGGAGGTTCAGAAAAGGACTCTGGAGAAAAATGGGGGTCCGCGTAGCAAATTACAGGAGACCAGAGCACACGTGAAGAAAAGATGGACAGAGACAGAGACAGACAGATAGACACGTGAGAGCTGAGTGGGCCCAGGCCCCCCAGCAGCTGGAGGACGGACCACAGCCACAAAGCTGGCTGTGAGCAGCCAAGCACACAGGAAAGCACAAGGAAGAGGCTGAGTGGGGAGGGGGCGTCAAGAGGAACTGCACACTCCACTGCGAGGCCAGGGACAGGAGGCCAGGGACGGGAGGACTGGGATTTGGGATTTGGGATTTGGGATTCGGTATTATTTGGCCAGTAAAGCCAGCAACACTGAGATCACTGATGCCCCTGAAGAGAACTGAGAGTCGGATGAACCCAACTGGAAGGATACCAGGAAAAACAGGGAGACAGGAGGTAAAGTCGCAGACTGCACGTGGCTTGTAAGGGTTTTCCCACATGGAAATGTAGAAAGACTGGGAAGTGGGGGACGGTTAACTGGACAGGCATGTTAGGACAAGGGAGCCTGTTTTTGTTTTTATGGCAGAAGATACTAGAGTTTGAGTTTATTTGTGGGAATAATCTAGTCAGGCAGAAAGAACATAGTGGATGCCAGGGAGGAGAGAGGACAGTTAGAGCAGCTGCAGGCGAAGCAAGACCCGGCACACGAATGGGGCTGCAGCAGACAGGAGCACCGGCTCAGGGTGCTGGCAGGAGGGACCCCTGGAATGCAAGCAGGGATGGGGCCCTGTGATGGAGAGGGGATGTGCCTTCTGAACGCCTTCTCTTCCCTCTCTCAAATAAGCTTATCAGCTGACAGGAAGCACTGAGAAGGGCTGCTTTTGAAGACACCGGAGAAGGTGGGAAACATTCCTCTAGGGAGGGGAAGGGAAATGACCAGGGAGATAGAGGTGTCCTGACCACAAAGGAGTGGGCCCAGATTCAAAGGAGCACGGCTGAACAAAGCCTTCTTCACAGCAAAGAACGTTCCGGTTTCTCCTTCTTCACTCATTGCCATTTTTCTAAAAATAACTATTTGCTCTAGAACTTATCTTTTTCTGTATATTTACCTGAACCATTAAACTAAAAGTTCCTATAAACAGGAACACTTTTCTAGCATAGTCCTAAATTTGCGCATAGTCCTAAATTTGTACCCACTGGGGCTACTTGTACTGGCTTTACAACTGGTTGATGGCAGGAACCTAGAAGTCATCCTTAACTCCCTGGTCTTCCTCATCTCCATAATCATTCAATAACCAGTTCTTCCAATTTTATCAATTTTGCTGGAATTCATCGATTACTCTTTAGAAAACATTTAGTCAAGGCCACCTTCAAGATTAAGCTAGTGCTGAAGACAGAAGACCTGAGCCAGGAACTCAAGAAGGAGGATTATCTGAGCCAGGAATTCACTATATTGCCTGGGCAACATAGTGAGTCTTCATGCTTTTATTATTATTTTATTTATATTTTTTTCAAATTAGCTGTGCATAGTGCCTCAGCCTGGTGTCCCAGGTGCTTGGGAGGCTAAGGCAGGAGATTCACTTGAGCCAAGGAGGTCATGGCTGGGGATGAGTTACGATCGCACCTCTGGGCAACAGAGTAACACCCCATCTCTTATTTAAAAAATAAAAATAAAAAAGGAGGGAGAGAGGGAGGGAGGAAAAGAGTGCAGGCGGGCGGGCGGGCAGGCTTAGCTAGCTTTTTCTCCACTCTGTTGCCATAAGTGCATCTCTCTATCATCAGTGTAACCCCAACGCATGTCCAGTGTCCTCTCTTCCCCGGTGGTTTCTGAGATCTTATTCATCTTGCATTCCCAGCACTTAGCAGTTACTGACACATAATGCTGAACAGCTCCATTACCAAATGTAGCACTCTTTTCTCACACTTTTCTGAAGAAAAATAAAATAGATAAGAAAAGGAAGCAGGCATACTGGATTATAAACTCTTTAACTGCAAATACCATGAATTGTATCCTTCTTTTCTAACCCTGAAGCTCAGCACATAGCAGGCAGTCAAAATTTTCCTGTTTGGGATCTTTGGGAAGGAACAACAGCTTTAGAGTCACAGATGCCTGAGATAACTTGCAACATTTAAATCTATGCACAGAAAAAAACACTTGAGAAATTATTTACTATTTAATACTGGTAGTGAGTAACTGAGAAACACTGATTTTTTTTTTTTTTTTTTCCCTAAACTGCCCTAGTATGAAAAGTCTCCATTACACAATGTCTAAGCACTCAGGACACTGACACATTATCCCGCTTTGTAAAAGTGTCTGAGATGTCACAATCACTCAACCAACATAAGTGAACGTCACGAAGCAGATACATTGGTTTATTGTCTGAAATATTTTGACCGCTCCCCAAACAGCATTAGATACCAAAAGCATCTGATAAGAGCTCCAATAAAACCAGCAACAGAAGAAAGGCCAGTTACATGACTGTATCTGCTCAACCGCCACCTACCATGGGTGGGTAAAGAGGAAGGCAAGAAGTTGCATCTGAATTTTCTTGTAAGCAGCCACATTTCAGATTCAAAGTATCACAGGAAATACACAGAGCAAATGAAAGTTGCTTCTTTGTATGCTTGTAAAATTAGCCTCCAAGCCACACTGTTAAACTTCCATATCTTTGGAATACAAAGGCCTATCACCCTCACAGGGTATTATACATCTAGAAATAAAGATGAGTCTCAGAAGGAACAATCAAAAGGAACTTCCTTTTAAGGAAAGGAAAATTTTGGTCATAAAAATTACGAAGGGAGGTAGTGGATCCAAGATGGCCGTTTAGGAACAGCTCAGGATTGCAGCTCCCAGTGAAAGCGCAGAGGGTGAGTGGACGCCGTGTTTTTATTGCCCACAGACTAGGAAATTCCCGGGCAGAGGTGCTCCACGGTCACAAGCGCGGCTGTTTCGGCCAGCGTGGCTGTGCCGGCCAGCGCCG
>NW_016107364.1:6368504-6385273 GCF_001604975.1 Cebus imitator | reverse complement strand
AAAAAAAAAAAAAAAAAAAAAAAAAAAAAAAAAAAAAAAAAAAAAAAAAAAAAAAAATTACGAAGGGAAGGGCAAATACCTTAGAATAACTGTGATTCAGCCTGATATAACAAGATACCACATGCACAGTGTGAATACTTTTCCCCAAATACAAATATCTGCAGCTATTTTTTTCCAGGCCTTTTCCACAGTAAACTCCTTACAGTTTCAATAATGAACTTTTACAGAGGCTCAGAATCTTGCACACCTGACCAAGGTGGCTGGGGGGCTTCAGATGAGTCTTCAGTGTTTGTTGACATGTGGCCCCATCTCTCAGGGAGGTAAAAGACGTGTCACAAGCAAGCCATGTTTCCAGCTGTGGCATGTCTCAGCACAGAAGGGCAGGAGGGAGACAGAGAGAAAAATTGTTTTCTTTATGATTTTTCAAGAGTCATGGTAAAATGCTTTAGTCTTTATTCACATTGAGCATTTTGGTTTTTTTTTTTTACTGTTATTGCAATGGCCTTGAAACCAGTTAAATACAATGAAAAATACGTTTTAAAGTTATATTATTGAAATATATTGAATAATGACTGTCAGGTTTGGAAACAGGCCACATATGAGTATATGTAATCTATTCTTCAGTCCTCCAGAGAGGGCCATAAATATGTGTGATATTTCTCTGTGCTATATTTTGCATTTGGATTTTTGATTTAGCCAAAGTGCGTAAAAAAGTGTAAGAATGCAGCTGCTGAATTAAAATACATCTGTGTGTAAAAGAAGCTTTACTTATTTTAGTCAAAAGAAGGACAGTGAACAAATTCCATTTGATAAGCTAAAATAAAAATTCTCAAGTAACCATTTTACATGCATGTGCCAAAAATCAAACTCAGATTACACATATTGCATGTGTATTATATATAAGTACAATGTAAGGAAAAAATGCTACAATGTCGGAAGAATACAGAAATTAAAATGCCCAAAAAAAATGTAGCACACAAACCTAACTTAATTATCTACACGTCTGGAATAGAAGAACTGATTTTAATAAATCGAATGTGAGACCACTTGACCCATGGACAAGCAGTCACAGGTTTCTGCGTGGCGCTATGCTCGAAACACAAACACCTGTGTTTGCTGCTGGTGCTGCTTCTCAAGTTATGACTTCCGAGTAACACACAAGGGAGGTGTGGGCACAGGCAGGCTCACCAAAGTGCGCAGCACAGGACACAAACCCCATGTATGCAATGATGCCAAAAGGCATCTCAAGTTTCCAAGCCGGACTAATGCAACACATTTACACTTGGATAAACTATCACCTAAAGATCTTAATAATTTACCGTGTACACATCAAAAAATCTGGGAATGAAATTTTGAGCCAATACATACAGTGCGGAATTGAAATGCAGAATAGGGTAGCTATGTAGGGCCACTAGACTACAGACAACCAACCCATTCTACCTCTCTCAGGTTGAGGCTGCTTTAGAACCTATCATTGGCTTTAAAATGGTCTGCGAAAAACATTGTGAAAAAAACCCTCATGATCACATTTAAAATAATTTGCATCCAACACTGCGGGCTTCTCTGGAGGATTTAGTACTTTGGAAGTAGCATCATAAGCCCTAAACATAACTTCTCAGTCATGTGGCCAAGATCAGGTGTACACACCCAAGAAGATCTTCATAAGATCTTGAAAATACACAGGTTCTAATAAATGCAAAACTAGATACTCATTTATTTAAAAACAAATGTTTTAAATAGTCTCATAGTAATTTTAAGACTAATTCATAACTAAATGCCATGAGGTAAAGAAATGCACAATTGTCCTTTGTACTTTTTATTTTATAAACTAAAATAGTATTATAAAAGTTACCTATTTTTACATACAAATTATTATACATATTTTTCTAAATAGACTGAAGATTGGTGAAGTGATTTTCAGGGACAAATGTCAACCAAAAAGCAAACAGGGGACATGTGGGAGCTGTTTATAAAATGAAGCACACAAACTTTATCTCAGCAAGATGAACTATGACAGAAAGACACTGTACTGTAATTATATTTTGTATTCAGACATCATTCAGATACAATAAGAAAAACAAAAGGACTATAGAAAGGGCACCAGCACTCACTCCCTGCAATTCATGGTCAGAAAGAATTAGAAACCCAGATTTAAAAAGAGCGATAACCAGTGAGATGTTTCACCTGTAACATGCTTCTCCTATAAACACAGCATGATCTCCCTACGTGAGCTGTGAGCCTTACGGCCCAGCAGACTGACGTTATCTCAGTTAAGATGGAAGCTCTCAGAGTCTGCATTCAAGATATTTGTTGAAATGTCTGAGCATATTAAGCTTTCAGATCAATAAAAAACCAACCCTAATTATAATTAACATAAAATAACAACAAGATTTTATTCAAAGATAAATGTTAAATGCATAAACATATAAGGTCCTTCGCAAATTTAACAGAGACTAGAAAAAGAAATGTAAAGGAGTACAGGTGTGTAGAAAATAATTCCTTACTTATTATCTAATACATAAATTATAACCCCATTTTAATAAGTTCATCTCTTTAGTGACACAAATATTGATCAAAAGTCAAGATCATTAATATATTTGCATGTTAGAACACTTTCAGCAGTTTATACAGATTACGTATTTATTAGAAAAATACTTTGCTTACTGATTTTTAGGAATATCAATTTAAATGACAAATGTCATATCTGATTGTATTATTATTCTGTTAAAACATAAAAATAAAATGCCAAATTCTAGGTTTAAATAAATTAAAGCCACCAAACAAAATGCCAATAATATTGTAGCATAACAAAGTAAAAAACTGGTGATTACTAACAAGGTCAAGATTAAGAGTCATAAATGTTTAGAAAGGTTTTTAAATGCATTCATAGAAACAGAATTTTTCCTCAGGGAAGTACCCATTCTTAGACAAAATGGACTACAAATAAAGAGTAGACAGGACAAGTGAAAATCTGACAGAGGAGGCTATCTGACCCAAAAGGTCTTTCTGATTTTTATTTCCACATATAGAAGCTCTTGTTAATTAATGAAATGTTAATTTTAGAAAGAAAATTCCACTCAACTCTTTCATAAAATGAACCAGAAGGGTTGAATCAGAAGGTGAAACATCTAATTTTTCACCTCAAACTAAACATCAGCCAAAGTAACCAGAAATATAATATGATAATTACCGATCAGCAAGGAATTCTCTTTAGTTGGATAAACCAAAGAGAAGTGGTAGAATATCAACAAATCCATGATTGGCCTTTCATACAAGAGTATCCAGAATATTCTACAACTTTCAGTCATGAATTTGCACACTCATGAGTATGGTAATATTCATATCCCAAATCCAAAGGACTCATGCTGGAGGAGTAAACACAGTCTATACTTAGATACATTTTATGTAAACTGGAACAACATAGAAAACCTCAAAACATTATCGGGAGACAAAGGACACTATTGCTTAGTTTTGTTTGTGGAGCAGAAAGCAACATAATCAAAGGCGTACACTCTGGAAGTGATAACCTATCAATTCGATGACGTAGAAAGGACCTACAATAGTAGCCATATCATGATGTCATGGGAGGCGCTGAAACGAGAGTCAGCATTCAGTTTCTGTCACACGGGCTCTGGACAGAGACTGATTCACTTCTAGTCTTGCTCCCAGTAACTGCTAATGTTTGAACTTAGATGAGTTACTGAAGCTCTTCTGTAAAGGACAATAATAATAATGGAAAATCAATGGCATTCAACTACTGTTTGATTAATACTGTGAAAAAAAATCTGTTGCATTTTTAAACCTCAAAATACAATATATTCCATACTACTTTTCTATGACATAAATAGAGGGATAAAACACCAAAATAAAATAAAACTGGTTTTCTACTGGAGATGAGGGGAAGAAACATGATAAATGAGACAGGGACCAATGCAAACAAGATGAAAGTGCACACCCCTGCCCCTGAGTGACCAGGACCAGGGCCGCCACCGTGCTACTAGGGTAGCACAGATGCATAAGTGACATTTTCATAAGACACTGTAGGGAAATTCTTAAAACAAAGGAAATGTAGATAATAATATCTAACTTTTCAAAGTAAGATCATAGTCCAGCCTGAGAAACATAGTGAGAACCAATCTCTAAAAGTAAATAAATAACATGAAATCACGTATTCTAGCATAGAAGCATTTGTAAATGTAGAATTAATAATCCTAACTTTTATAATCCATTTACTTTGCTTAGTAGGTTATAATCCTACCAAAAATCCTACTGATAGAATATGACCCATTTATTTTGTTTAGTTTATACTGTTACGCTTTTAAGCCATGAACTTTTATTTCTTTATAATATGAATTTTCTAATGTAATTTTATATTGTAAAATTTTATAATGTAAACAAAATTTTGAAATAAAAGACTGATTAACTAATATTTGTATAATATGATGTTTTGATTTTTAGAAATGTATATTTTTCATAACGGATCTCTACTTTAGCATAACAAATTTTTTAAAGTTAAATTTAAAAAGCAGAATAAGTACTATAGAAACCACTTATGTTATTTCAATACCTTGTTAGGTATTATGTATTGAAAATACACAATATTGTGTACTGAAATACACAAGAATAAAACCAAATTTTTCATTAAATTTTATGAGAAAAAAACTTTATGCAATAAGATTATATATATTCTTAAATCTATAAAAAGAGAATCCTCTTGGAAAAATTACTTTGTAATCCTCTGCCTTCCTGATTAAAAAAAATATGTTTGTCTGTCTGCTTCTGTTTCTCAAACACCATACACAAGGCAGTCAGGGCGCTGGAAATTGACGGGATAAAATCACGTTGATTGTTCTTCAGCAAACCGAATTCATTCCTTCTTTACTGGGAATCTTACATTTAAATAAATCCTTTAAAAACAGCTCAAGTAAACATACATTAGGATCATGTAAGACTCATACCAATCATTTACTGATAACGTAAAGAGTAGCTGGAAGTGGTGGCTAATGCCTGTAACTACAGAACTTTGGGAGGCTGAGGCCGGAGGATCACTTGAGGCCAGGAATTCAGGACCAGCCTGACCAACACAGTGAGACTCTGTCTCTACAAAAAGTAAAAAAACCAGCTGGGTATGGTGGTGCATGCCTGTAGTCCCAGCTACTTGGGAGGCTGAGGAAGGAGGAATGTTGAGCCCAGGAGGTGGAGGCTGCAGGGGGCTATCACTGCACCACTATGCTCCAGCTTGGGCAACAAGGGAGACCTTGTATCTTAAGAACAAAACAAGCTAACAAACAAAATGAAAAAGGAGTATTATTTGGTCTCTGAACTTTTCTCAATGCTACTAAAAAACGATTTCCATATTACAACTAAAAATTAAATATTCCCTTATGCCGTGAAGGGTAGGAACTAGGCATCCAACACAGAAAGCAGATAATGGGACATGTGCTACTTACATCCCTTTCCTTCTATTTTCCACTTACTAGGAATTTTTTCCATACAATTTTAGAGACTTACTAATAAATTACAACTTCTCGGTTTTCTACAAAATTAGGAATTTCCAGCTTCTGAGAGGATATATAGATCCTGCAAACCAAAGCTCCTATTGCAACAACCAAAAAGAGGGATTAATTATAACCACCACGTCCTTCAAGATATCTAGGAAGCTGCGGGAGCGTCTAGAATAAGATGAACTACAGGAGGAGGAGGTGGACAAAAGGGCCCTTGTAGCTAAGCTAAGAACAGGTGCTACTTCCTCCCTCACCCAGGTCACTTGGTGATTCCAGGTCAGCCACACATCTGGCTTCCCTAGGATGAAGGGCTCCACTAGGGTAAAAGAAAATGAGCAGAATTACTGGCCCTTACCCTGGGCTGATGTGACAGACTAGAAACTGGAGGAATCCCAGTGGTAAAGCAGGTCTGCCCATGACACTGACTTTGATGAGGTGGTGGGCGGGGGTGGAAGGTGTGAGGCAGAGCGAAGAGTTCCATGGTCTCACAGCATCATGAAGACAATTTCCTGTTGGAGAGAAGGGACCTGACACTGTCTCAGCTTCATGGATCTGTCCTACTCTGAAGCTGCACAGAGTGTTAGCCTGAAGCACTCAGCCCAAGGCTGCACTGAACACAAGGAGACCTTGTGCAGTCTCTGAGGGCTGAAGATCGCGAAGCTATGCCCACCTGTCCAAGTTCAATTAGAAACACAGGATGTCCACAGCCAAAACACAGGGACAAACCACAGAGGGACCAGGTCTGAGTAAAACTGCAAGCCAGCACCCAATGTAAGCACAATCTGTTGTAGATGAGGCAACCACTCCTCCCTTTTCTGCCTAACAGAGGAAAGGACCATTCTTCTCACATCACACCATCGGGGCCTGTACACAGGCAGCGTGGAACCAACAACTCAGCGTACAAATAAGTAAAAACCTTGAAATAACTGTGCTTATCACATCAAAGAAATAAAATGAGGGACAAAAAGCTGAAAAAAAAAAATGGAGAACCACAACAAAAAGACTGTAGTCTACATGAAAAAATCAGGTGAGCATTCTAGAACCGAAAAACAAAGTATCTTCCATTAAGAATTCATTGTATGGCTTAAAAGTAGTCATATCAAAGGACAGGATTCGTGAATTATAAGACAAAGTCAGTAAAAAACATAAAACTAAAGATGAGGGAGAAGGAACAACAAAGACAGATATAGCATTAGAGACTATGGGATCCATACAGAGGCTGAAGAAGTCCCAGAAGAACAGGGAGAGGCAATGCAGGGACGTTCCAGAACTGCAGAAAAACAACCCCTACATTCAAGAAGCTAATCAAACCTCATAGAATGCGTATGCGCACGCGCACACACACACACTTTCTCTCTCACTCTCTCTCTGCACATTATGATTAACGTGTTAAAAACCAAAGACAAAATCATAAAAGCAGAAGGGGTGGAAAAAAGAGATGTTACTACCTTCAAATGAATTATAGGTTACCTAGAAAAAATATGTGGGAAAATGAAATTCTGGCTGTTCTGTCTGGGTGTAGAGGGAGAATACATAGAAGATGGTATATGTGAAGCAGAGTAAAGTCCTTGTAAGCAATTTGCTAAGTAGTTTGTGTGCTATGCATTATAGAACTCGTATCTCATTTAAATTTCACAACCTACTCAGATAAACATTATTTCCTTTCACACACAAAAACTCAAAGCTACTGCCAAACATCTCACAATTCCTAAGTGGAAGAGCTAAGATACAAATACAGAACTGTCTGAAACAGCTCTCAGCCTGCCATGCTACTTCATGCAAGGACAATGGCAAGGATAAACGCTTCCTAAAACCAAGTTAACAGACTAATAGGCAAAGATTAAGTTCAAAGAAATTTAAAAAATAACAATGAGGCAACAGACAAAGGGACTCTCAAAACTACAGAGAACAGAGAATAATGGAAGTTTAAAAAGTTAAAATGAAAACTACTAGGAACAAATAAAACTGTGGTCATGCCTCATCTGACTGATGACTTGAGTGGAAACAGAGGATTTTACCAAATCACATTATTTAACAGTTTAAGACCAAGAACAAGATATGACTGCATAATGTCACTAAGCTTTAAAACACACATGCATTTCACAGCAGAATCCTAAAATGAGCCTTCAGTATATCAAGTGGAATGATTACTAATAATAACTTTTTAAAAAGGTGCATCACTTTTGATGCCTAAATCTAAAACTTTTGGCACTCAGCTTTAAGGTATCCACACAAACTGTTTTCCTTAACAGTCTGCCTTCTCCAGCCCACTGCAGCATCCTCTTCATCTTCCTGACCACTAAAGGAGCTCCAGAAGGTTGGTCCTCATCCCTTGTTCCCTTTCCCACTAGTTTCAGTGCTTCTGATCGCAGTGGAGGACTCTACCTTCACCCCTGGCCTCTACCTTCACTTCTTCAATTACACATACAACTTCCAGCTCAGCATTGTCACTTGAATGTCTGAAACTACTTCAAATCTATCTCTTGATTAGGAAAGACCGCTCAAAATAAGTTCCTCTCACAGTCTTTTGCATCTCAGTTAAAGGCACCATCATGCCCACATGATTCCTGTTCATTTACATCCCACATACAATCCATCCTTCAGCAAGTACCATCAGCTTTGTCTTCAAAATTCATCACAAATCTGACTACTCCCATCGCCGGGGTCCTAACGACAGTCACCTCTCACTCGAACTAACTCCTTTCACTCCTTCTCCATGCCATGACCTTTCAGCTTAGAACTCCAGGCACTCGAACGGTACATGGAGACTTCATATGTATGTACAAAAGGTACATAAGCAACAACTGTTTAAAATTACTAATTCCTGATCTAGACTCCATTAACAGTCTTTTGTTTTATCCATAAGCCTACCAAGCTCTTGAAGTAGAGCCACATGCCATTCCTCTTCACCACCTATTTAACTCATAACTGCCTTTCTCTCACTTAACAAAGGAAAGGCACTTTTCTCACCCACCCTCTACCTTACTCCAAAGTGATAAAAATCACTGGGGCACCAAGGAAACTATCATTATAAGAAAAGCCTTTTCAAAATCAAGGAGCCATAAACTGAAACCTAGAGATTTCACTGCATACTCTCCGAGCTTGCACATATGTCTATAAAGAGAAAGCATGACATTAGGCACGGGGCACTTGGCCCAAATTCAGATGTTCTAAATTCAGGTACACTGCAAATGGGATACTGAAGGTGACATTAACTTTTGCTTAAAAAGTTTTTGTCTTGTGAACCCCAAACAATGATCAACCAAGGACATCACTTCTAAATAAGAGCAGTGTAAAAGAAGAAGAGGCCAGAAATACTAAAGAGAGCAGAATTTCATTTCTCTTTTGTATAAAAACTCATAGCAAAGATGCATGCCGGATTTAAGAGTGGGATTACCTGAGATTTTGCTGGTTTTTTCCTAAAAGAATCCTGGGAAATAACTTGATATAAATCACACTCTATCTGCAGTTTTATTATGTGAGGTAACAAAAGCAGCATTCTTATTTGCCCATGGTTCAGTCTGTGCTCGCTCCGCATTGTTTATGATTTAGAGGAGGAGGAGGTGAAAAATTCTACATTTACTTCCCATAGACCAATATTACATCATAAAAGAAACGCGTCCCAGAGATAATTTACTGTTTTTATTTTCTTCAAAGAGGAACCTTATCATTAGCTTTTTTTATTGGGTACCATCCATTTTGACTAAAGGCACGTGTCTATCTGCTTGCTGCCACTCAACAATCACTTCTCTGCTTATTTATTCATTCCAACCATATACTCATTAGAATTAGATTAATGTTAAAAAATGTAATTGATCCTACCATAGTACCATATATAATACATAACCATATATACAGCATAAACAATATAGCTAATAATCATTAGAACTCTATTTGTAAGCCCCACAATTATAGTATCTCAGTAACATTTACATTGACTATTATTTTCCATTAGACTTTGCCTTATTCTAGAAATAGTATCATCCATAGACACAAAAATTGAAATTTTAAAATCTGTGTTTCAGTAAATCATTCAATTCCAATGACGTTACACATTTTATGTTTAATAATTATCAAACTCTTTATAGACTTTGTTGTTTCAATCAATGGTTTTAGTAGTAATTATAATAATCCTTTCTACACATTTTTAACACTTAGAGCTTTATGACCAAAGACACTAAAATATAAAAAATGCTAGGTAATATGGCATACTACTGTAATCCCAGCTCTTTGAGAGGCTGAGGTGAGGGACCCAGGAGATCAAGACCAGCCTAGGCTAAACATGGTAAGACCTCATCTTTTATTTTTTAAAACTAAAACAATAAAAAACCCCGTCAATGAATGTGTCCGTGTGTGTATACTGACACCCAGAAATGATAAGATGATCATTAAAAAACTTTCACAGACAAATACAATAAAATCTTTGGGGGAAATAAGAGACATGAGTTCAAGAAGAAAAACAAATTTTCTGACACTTAAAGAAGAACTTATTCGTGTACCTTTAAATGAATGGATGGTGAGTATTAAATTATCACAGTATTAACATTCTCCTGGATACATTTTAAAGTGGTACAAATATTACTTTACCATGTCAATTTTTACTCTACACTTGAAATTACATCCTGTCCAACTATCTATACTTAGGATAAAAATATTCAGTTGCCAACAATTGGAGCGGGGAAACAGAAGTTTGAAATCTTATCACAGGGGAACCTGAGCACCATACTACATCATAAATAGTGTGACTCTTCAAAGTCTTGCTTGCCCTATGAAAACCTTCCCACGAATATCCACGCACAAGGAAGACCACCTCCATGACTCTCGGACCCCTGCTGGTGTCTTCACAAAGCTGGCCTGCATGTGTGCTACAGCCATGGGACCCTCCTTCAGCAAATGCGCACCACGTTCGATGCCTACTTCAATTTCACAGTGCTTTCTATCCCCTCCACCTGGAATACTCTTTAATACCTCCTGTCTCATCATTCACATTCCTACTCAATCAGCCTCAGAATACATGGGCTCTCCCTGTATTACTTCTTGCAAATAAGGCAGACTTATTTGCCTAAAAAGCCTTAAAAAGTCTTCGGTGGTGCCTTCTATAAACAGTCTATCTACTGCCACCTGTCACTTCCTCTTATTATCTCCACGGCACCTACAGCTTTCTGAAATTATTTATGTGCTTCTCCGCTTACTTGCCAACTCTGCTGTAACAATGTAAGCTCCATGGGTAAGAAGTGTTTATTTTGCTCACCACTCCATTCTTAGAACCTAAAAGCACGCCATGCCTGAGAGAGTTTTTGCTAAATTAATCACAGGCGTTAGGTAAAGGTGACTCATAGTCCTAGAATATCTTCTACATGTCAAGCACTCTGCTGGGACACTTACTCAGTCTCACTCTATTTACTCCTTATGAGAATTTTCTAAAGGAAGCATTATTCCTTCTATTTTTAGTTGAGTAAACTGAGTTTCAGAGGTTAAGTAACTTGGACAAATCGCATCAGTTAATAAAATGGCAGTGACAGGATTTAAACTCAGGTACTGGATTTTAATCATCCTCTGCTGGAGCTTTATCCACTATGACACACTGTCATTTTATTTCCCTTACAGTACTTTTCATTTATCATCTTATTTGATCCTCACAACAGTCCATATCTTATCATATCTGCTTTCCAGATAATGAAACTAAGACTCTGAGAGTCAAAAAGCTGTCTCCATGGAAACAAAGCTACTTAGGGACCAACTGGAACTCGGCTCCTCAGCCCCCGGCTCCCGTCTTCCTCCTACAGCCCACCACTGGCATAGGCTAAAGAAGCAGAGATCGGTGAATTAAAACTAGGTTGACTGCGATCAAGTGAATGAACTTCCTTATCACTCTGTGCCACTGTCAAAAGCTTGGCAGTTTACAACTGTCAAAGACTTTCTGAGATAAGATAAAGATTTTCGTAGCCAACATTAGCCATGCTAATGAAAATCTAAGTAACCCTAAGTAAGAGGCACAGCCTAGCCAAGGTGTGGGCCTGCCGTCAAAGCAGGCCCTGCCCCATCCAGCCACTGATCCAGATTTGGCAGAAAACCTAAGTGCACACGCGTTGGCCTGGAGTTCTACAAAGTATAATCTTAATTGTGAATATTTTATATTATTTAAAGACATCTTCCCAAGTTCTACGGCATAAGAATACATCATTTAAAAACTCAAGGTAATTTTTAACAAAAATAATTACATCACTAGGAAAAAAATGTATTGGAAACAGGAAAGTCTGTAGTGTATACAACCACAAGCTCTTCCATTAAACAAGACAGAATGAAGAGGAAGAAAAGTCGAGAAATCAAGTAGAAATGCCTAAATTTTCTCATACAACATACCACCTTCATTTCCTTGCACAATGCTCAAATGTGTCTTAAAACAATGAACAATTAATAATTTCAAAACATTACAGTAATTTCCAGTTAAAATTGCAGATATAATTTATATTGACTCTTCTTTGCCTCTACCTATACTAGGTGGAGACCCTTTATCACACTGTTCTCATTCCCACCTAACAATGATCAAACAGCAACAGGAAAACTTCATTGAGTTTAACAGAAGTCAGGTCTCTACTCCAAAGTATCATAAATATAGTGATGATATTCTTACATTTTTACTCTTCTCCTTATGAAAATAAAAGTTTACGGGGAAAACAAAAGGTAATTATGGTATCAAAAAAAACAGATAATGCTAGATTTAACAGTACGTTTATGCTGCAGTCTGCTACTTAACAATTTGCATTGAAAATGTAAGTAGGCATTTATCTTTATCACTACAACTATAAATAGAAAAAGGTAAATCAGACTATTGTGACAGTTCAACTGGAGAACTTAGGAGCAGAAAGCAAAAAGATTTTCAGCAATATATGAGAAATTCAATTATTTATTTAGGCTTAAACCAGAAATGTAATCAAACCTTAAAAATGCAATCAAAGAAGATTTTTAAGTAGCACAAGACTAAGATGAAAGACAAGATTATTTTCATCATAGAAATTCTGAAACCAAAGCCCAAGTAAAAAGAAAAAGGAAGCAGCTCCATCAAGGTGGGTGACTATGTTCTAAAACAGTCTTTCATCCTACAAAAATGCACCTCCTGTAACACAGCAGAACTTTAACAGAGAAGGAAAAAAGAGGTCATTTTTTAAAGTAAACTGTTGTTATAAGGTAACTTTTAATTTGTGCACATAATGTAAATTGCTATGGTGAATGTATGTCGGGTCACTGAAACAACGGTAGCTGAATTCAGATGTGACCTGGCAGCCCAGGTGTTCAGGAAAAGTGCTGTTAACAGTGAGGATTGATGATCTAATCAAACTGTCACAGCCAGATCCTCGGCAGGGTGGTTGGAAGGAGGTGGAGGAGGATAATATTCAGAAAGCAAGCACATGCTTAGTGTTACTTTAAATTGATGCTGACATTTTCAATTGTGAAAAGAAATTTTTTCCTAAGTAATATAGGAAACAACTCAGCTAACCTTCCGGAGAATATCAGATAATCATGGTAGGTTGTGGTACAAAAGCTAACTTCTCAGAAATGTGAGCACATATTGAAACACAAATAATCAGATGTTTTAGAGACTGACTACAGTAATCAGCATTTTAATTACTTTCTGTTTTCTTAGATGTACAGTACTACTATGATGAATATCCTCTCCATGTACAAACAAAGCAATGTGTTTAGCCTGGTATCTTTGCATCTGAGTGTGAAAATTTTCCAAAAGGGTACAAATAACCAAGGTCCGTGTGCTGATTAACATAAGACTTCTCTGAAGTCACTTGTTAATTAGAATAATTAATATATTCTTCATTGACGATGCCATACATTTGTCACACGGCACGCTTACAAAAACTTTGGACAGTCAGCTTTAAATAAAAATGGCCAACCCTGAACCATTAAGGGTTTTTTTTGTTTTAACTCATTGATGACAGCAATTTTATAAAACTGAGTACTCAATTTTTTAAATAACAGTTCCTTCCAGAAAATCACTAGACTGGTCTACGTTTGCGTGAGGATTTACATCACACAAATGAATTGAAGTCTGCAAAGAAGTACATAGATAAAAGGGAAAAAAAGATGATGAAATACATCCAACTTCAACTAAAATAAGTCCTCAGCCAATCCTCCCACTGCCGGTTCCATCAGTTACTGAACGTGCTCACAAAGACTTCGGGCTTCAGAGGCACAAGACGCCTTCCTGTTGCTCTGTATTCCTGGCAACGTCCTGAGCTTTCGATATTCAACCTTTACTCTGAAGCCAAGGACAATCAAGTTGGTTAAATTGCTTCATGTTTTCAAGGCACGTTATAAAGCATTCTCGTGAAAATTTTTCGCTCCGTCATTCCTGACCTTTTTGAAACCATGCTCCAGAAAGTATTAATATTGATAAAAACCACATTATCTCTGTCATTCACAGCTGACACACGGACCCAAGGTAACACAACACAGCTTCCCTGGTTCGTAAAACATATAAATGTGACCAAACTAGAAATACTAAACTTTCTCTTTCATACACAATCAGAATAAGCTTATATGTTTTCTGGTAAAACTGATCCATTCTTTAAAATCTGCCTTTTTTGAATTCTTTAATAAAATTTAGTAAGATATCAGAGAAGCCACATAATGCATTACAGAAAATCAACTTAAAATTACTAAAATGTATGAAGAAAATATTCCTCCCCTTAAAATAAACACTATGCATCCTCAACAATGCACAATGAATTTTGTCATTTTCAGAAGTTTATAAAGAAAAATCCCGCAGACAGAGTCTAGATGCCCACTGGTAACCAGGTCCTTTTTCTCAAAAAATAGAAAGTATCTCCAAGGTCTTCCTACCAATGATGGGACCAGCACCAGCACCCCAAAGAACCAGAGGGCTGGGCCAAGGGGTATCCCCATTAGGGGATTTAAAAAAAGTACCAAGAAGAACAAACTCACAACTACCACAGTCCTGATCTCAGCCCCAAATCCATTTCCCCAACAGCACGGGAGCAAGGAGGCCTTCCCTTCACTCCAGTTAGCTCAGGACTGAGAGAAGCACTTAAATACACGGCTGTTAAAGAGCTTTCTTCTGACTTTGAGGGGTAACAAAGCTGGCTAACAGCGTGGTAATGCTGCTTAGTCTCATTAGCTACCACCCTGGAACAGTCAGAATAAGTCTCAG
The DNA here is from genome assembly GCF_001604975.1 of Cebus imitator. Taxonomy (NCBI): domain Eukaryota; kingdom Metazoa; phylum Chordata; class Mammalia; order Primates; family Cebidae; genus Cebus; species Cebus imitator. The sequence continues at coordinate 6,370,585 of NW_016107364.1, read as the reverse complement.
TATAATTATCTAAAAAAAGAAATGTATCATCATAACCATTCCAAAATTATAACTTTTGAATTCTACATGGTCTGAGATACTTTGAAATTCCTACACACTGGCAAAGTTAAAAAAAAAAAAAATTCTACCATTGGTTGGTTGATTGCTGGTTTAATGTCAGAACAGAGACTATCATATTTATCATTAATCCTAACGTGACAATGTATTGCAAACTTAATTATTACAGTTTCCCTGGAACACCAAAAGCTCTATAAAGCATGCATAAATATTAAAACTACTAGACATAAAAATATGCAATTTAAATGTATTAAGTATTATTGTTTTCTTCACTGGATAATCACTATTTGTCACTTCAAACACCTAAAATATTTCACAAAATTTTCTATCAAAGAATTGTTAACAAAAAGAAAGAGTAACAGAAAAATTTTTGAACTGACCTGAAGCAAAGCTAATTAGAAATTTCTCTGACATCTTACTTTGCTACATAAAATTAGGATTTATTTTAATGTAATATTTTCTCCCCCCTTCCACTACATACAACAAAACAGCTACTACACACTGTTGGTTGTGAACATTCAGTGGAAGACTGAACATCTGCAACAAAATAAAAATGCCTTTTCCACAACAGTTCAAAGGGTAGAATTTACACTAGGGAAATAATAACTAGGAAAAATGTATATATAACATTGTTAACAGAGTAAAAACATACCTGCCTATTAACTAGTAACATCATGATTCACATAAACAATAGGTTAAAAGGCCATTAAAATTATGTAAACTCACATTTACAAATTGACAAGGAATAATGCCCATAACATACAGACTAAACGCAAGTTGAGAACATTCTATAAACATATTTGTATGTCGTATAACTATGTGTATATTTATACATACATATGAGAATTGAGAGATGTTCATTGATTACAGAAAGCAAATAGTGACTGTCTTTCAGTGAAAAGATGTGCAATTCTATTTATTTTATTCTTTGTACTCGTGTTTGTTGGTTGTTTTTTTTTTAAGGAAAGGAATTTTTTTTTTTTTTTTGAGAATTTCTGACATAAAATGAAAAGGAAAAGAAAAAAAAATTTTTTTTCTAAGGAGGAACACTTTCTTCCGGCAAGGTCACGTGCTAATAGAACGTTCTGAAGGGACTATGTACTTTGACGATTTCTGGAATGTTTATTGTTCATATAGAGTAATTCACTCTCTCCTTCTGTCATGTTCACAATGAGTAGCATCATTTTCAGAGGTAACTAACAGAGGTTATAGGTGTCCACTGACACTACAGGACGTTCTTCCATAGGAAGTTCATAGACTAGTGCTGGTTTCTATATACCACACTGCTGTCACTGGCATCAAATGCAAACCAACCAAGAAACCTCCACATGCATCTGCTGGTGTGAAATTCTGATCAAAATACTAAAGTGTATTTGAATTACGGGTTGGATAGATAGATACCAATAACATAATTAACTGTCTTTCATTTTCAGAATATAATTGAATATGCCTGTAAGAGAAAATACAAAATTAAAACTTAAATATCCAACAAAAGATTTGAGGGAACATTCTATTTCAATCAGTTTCACTGATACCATTACATTGACATTTTCATGGCCCACATTTGTGATATTCGAAGTATACATAAAATATAAACAGTAAGTCTGGATTTCCATGAAAACACATTCATAATGGAAGAAAAATATAAATGAAGCCTTATAAAATTAATCTCATATACTTTGACAAGGGAATATGACAAACTGAATGTTTTACATTTTTCAGGTATATAATCATTAATCATACTCAAGAAAAAAAACAATTTAAAAATTAGTTGATAATTGATGATCAAGGCAAAAATTAATAAGCACTAATGATCATTATATTATTTCAAAATATTCAAAAAAATTATAGAATATCACAGAGTATGGACTGCTTATTTTCCAACTTGTTTTCATAAAACAAGGAAAGGAAAGAAAACCTAACAAAGAGCCTAAACATCTAGGATTACTTTAAATTTATGGAAGACCCTTTGAAATATTAGTAGAGTTAAAAAAAATTATTTTGAATGAATGAATAACAGCGAG
>NW_016107364.1:6336004-6361004 GCF_001604975.1 Cebus imitator | reverse complement strand
AAATTCCAAAAATCACTTTTTCTTTGTTTACACATCAAGCATATGGTGTGAATCACATGAATGTGGGAAATCATGATCACACCTCAAGACACAAAACTACCTTATTTATTCATTCAGTAATAAACACTTGTGAATTTAACACCAAACCTGAAAACTTGAAATATTACATTTCAGACTGTGATTTATCCCAAACTTGTATTTCTAGCTAACAATGATTATATTCCTAATTTTTAAAATTATTTATCTTCACCAACTCCAGCAGTTGGATTCTTTTGACAAAATTGTTTTGATCATTTCTTCAAATATTCTAGAAACATACAATGAGTAAAGAAAGAGAAAACAATACTGAGATTCACATTCTGGGTTCTCTCACTGCTTGAGAGCCCTGTCACAGTGATCTCTGAACAAGCCCAATTCAAAATACTCTACAGAAATTTAAGTTGCATGCCTTTACTTAGGCATCAACAATGTTACGGATGTTAAATCTACAAAAGTCAATAGCAAATAAATAAGAGAGGAGAGCTGTGTGTATCAAAGATATTTTCTTTAATCTGATGAAGTGCCTCATAGATTCTGTGAGACGCAGAGAAACTGCTCCACAATTGACGTGGTCTTTGTGACCCTCTTACAGCCTCAACCAGAGCAGCTTGGCTTTTATTGATTTTACACAGTTATATTCCATGTAAGTTTTAAAATTGTTTTTGTTTCAGCTAAAGGAAAAAGAGTTAATGATAAGAAAACCAAAAACAAAGAAATTAGTTTGAAAATAAATATATTCATATTCTATCTCTCAAACATACTGAAACTTTGAAATATATTCATATATTATCATTACTGTAAGTATTAATTTTAACAATAAGCATTGGGTTCATGCTGTTAATTAACATTTCTCCTAATGTTCAATATTATCATAGAAATAATATAATTTTTTAAAAGGCAAAGGTATAAATTTTAGAAGATTTGTTATCCTAAAATCAGTCTGCCACTGTCTAGTTGCCAAAAATATATGGCATATCCATGTTGCATAATCATAAACATGAAAACAGAAAAAGGCATTCTGACCACTACAATGTACAATGACAATGAAAGGAGAAATTATTGTTTTAATTAACTTCAAAGAAAATTTGGGTCTACTTTAAATAAAAACTTTCATCTACATGGTCTGCTGAATCTGCTATTTCCCATAATCCTTTGCTCTGTGTGATTAGTATAAAAAAACAGAGCAAAGATTATTAAGACCTTCACAACTAAAAATTTCTTGAATGTTTTTATTTAAAAATTAGTACCTTTAAAATAGTAAAATTCTATACATAAACAGTATGATTGTTTTTGTATTTTAGAAATATAAATTCACATCAACTTCACCAAAATTTGCCCATCGAAGAGGTGAAATGTTGTCCTAGCATCACAGGCCAGAAAGAGACGTTCATTCAAAGTACAATGAACTTGAGGCTGACTTGGTAAGTGGCAGTACCATATAAAGTTCCATTGAACTACTCGAGGTGCAATACCACTGGGACTGTGTATCATAAATTAGGCCAGCTGAGTAAAAGTCCATCCTGAAGAAGAAAAATCTCAATGAAGATTTTAGTATCCTTAATCCAGTAGTATTTACTGAGTGTGAATCTCCTTCTTTGAAGCTCAGACAGGAACAAGAAACTGTCTAGCCCGCAAGAAATTAACCATCTAGTCTGGAGACAGGACAAAGGCCTTTTTAAAAGGAAGGCAAAATAGAATTGTGCTGCATCAGCATTCTAAGTGGTAAGATGTGACTACATGGAATGGAAATCTAGGGAAGGCATCACACAGTAAGTCAGAAAAAAACCTGAGCCTTGAAAATATAGTACACACTGACCCTGGCCTAGAAGCCAGGGAGGCACGGCTTTCCATGAGGCAGTGGGTGAAAATACCGACAGCGTTGATAAATTCTTATCAGCTTCACCAAAAGCTGACACATTCGCCAAGGTAAGATCTCATCTCACCTTGACTAGCCTTCTTCCACAATAGGCTTACTACCCGATGCTATGTCTAAGAAATTATTCACAAAACAAGAAAAAACTGTATTAAATTAAATATCAATGGAAATGGTTATTTCCCTGAAAAGCAGATCTTTTTATTGACATCATATACTAGAAGGATTTCTAAATAAAATTAGTTTGATGCATATGAAATTAACAATATTTGACTGTAAATGTCAAGTTCGTATGATTGTACCTGAGGAGGTGGCAGTATCTTAAAAGGATCAAACAGCGCCTTAATGTTCTTGAAAGATTAACTGAAATGACAGACAGACATCTCATAGAACCTGAGGATGACCACAGATCAAGATGCCTGAATGGGATTATCAATCATCTGCTTGACTTCTCCTAAGAGTAAGTGCAAGCAAACACCACAGTGTTAGTGGAGGATATGTTTGTTCTAAACTCACAGTAGATCAATCATGCAGGTGGCGCAATGACCAAGAACTGGGGGAAACCCTGTTGTAGAAATAACCCATGTAAACACTTCCTTTATCCTATCACAGCACCGTAGCATAATGAAATAAAAATATCTTGTTCTTATAAAAATGATCAGATTGCTTTGATGCAACTTAACAAAAATTACCTCAGAGAGATTCTGTTTCCCGAAAATTCCTCACAAAAAAATTTTAATTTGGACTTTGATAAGCAACTACCAAGACATCATAAATAAAAGGAACTGCTCACAAAAAGTCAGTACTGTATAATGAAACTGTATCAAAGTTGGTAATTAGGCATAATTGAAGGCTGCAGTGAACATATAGCCCTTTGTTCTCTTCAATTCTGGCAATGATTGGGAGTTAAACATAAGAGCTTAAGGCATATTTTAGTCAGAGTTCAGCCGTATAAGCCCCAGTGTTCTAAAAGCACTTTAAGTGACATAAAAGAAAGAGTGGCCAAAAATATTCTAGATGCCAGCTGAAGAAAAACACCTAAATTCTTAAAAACTTAAAAACAGCAAATAATCTTATACCCTAAATCTGAGTGGTCTACCAGACTAAATGGTAGTAAAAAAGTAAAATCCTTTAAAAATTAATTTCTCACAGTGGACAACAATGTTTTATTATACACAGAAGCAACTAGAAGGTTCATACTACAAAAGGTATAGTTCAATATCTCCACAGAATTCGGTTTGATCTTATTTCTACATAAGAGGAAAGAGAATACAATAAGTCCCATTTTAGTAAAGATTATCAGAGCACTCACCATTCGTTTCTGGTCTAATAACTCACTGAACTGGTACTAAATAACTTAGTTATAATGTATGCAGTATTATTGCAGTCTTTTTTATTTCTTTTTGGGAAGACGGAAGGAATAAGATAAAAGAATTTCTAATCTAAACATGTATTAACATATATACTACTTTTTATTCTCCAATGTTCCATAGGAATGTGATGAAAAAGAAGACCAGTTAGAGATAAACAAGAAAAGGACTCAGAAGACAGCAGCCAGGGCACCAGACTGGGACTTGAAATAAGTTCATGATTTGGACTGGCAACCAGGAGAGGTGGAATGTTACATGAGCGTATTGGAGAACAGGTAGAACGAAAGTACGGGGGGTGGGGGGGGGAAACAGATACAAAGGATAAGGGAAAGATTTTAACAAAATAAAACAGGATTAAAAGGGTTATTTGAGAGAAAGAAACTAAATTAGCCACCGCAGAAGGGAAGAGACCAGGCAGTAAACTAGGGAAAAAGAGGTGGAGTTCTAGGACAAATGCCACAGCAACTTTGCAAAATCACCAGCCCAGGCTCTTTCCCTGGGCTCTCCACTCCACATTGTCAGAGCTAACAGTTCTAAGGAGTTCTCAACTTTGCTGGCTCTCTCTCACACATAGAGGAGAAGATGACTGGCACAGCAGCCACAGCCTGTTCAGCTGGATTCCAGCCCAGTTCCCAGGTTCAATCTGATATGCCTGTGTATTCTCTCTCTCCACTACAGCGGCTTCTGCCGATGAAATACCTTCACTGTGACCATCTCCTAAAACAACGCAAACAACTCTGAGATCTTCATTCTTTCCCTCAGACCACTCTCCCCAGCCCTATGCGCAGGGTCACTGAGCTCCAGGCACAGCAGAACAAAACACATCAAGCTCTCCCACAGCTCCCAGAAAACCTGGAATGTGCTCTGCACTGGGACTGCTCTAACCACCTTTCAAATACGAGATGGCCCTTTCAGGGGGGCTTTCCTAAACACTCATCCTAAAGCAGCACCTCTCTCAGGCACTCCCTGGAATACCATCCTATTTATTTTCATTAGTCTTATACCTACTGAAATTATCTTTTCTTTTATGTATGTCTTGCCTCTCTATCCTGACCTGTGACATCAAACCCAAGAATACAGTCCAGAAGAACAGAAGCTGTGTCATCTGCAAACACTCTAGACCACCTAAGTCTTGGAACACAGAAGTAAATGTTTATTGAGAGAATAAATAGGTGAACAAATAAGATGCCCCATTATCACCCACCTCCACAAAACTCCCTAATCAGGAATAAAAAAGTTCTGTCTCTTAAAATTTGTCACATTTTATAAATAACTACAAAATAATCAATATTTCCTAAAGAAAAAAATCATAATATTCATGTTTATTAATAAGATAAATATTTTATTTTATATTAATTATATTTTATATTTATCTTATGAATAAAATAATACCCAGAATACACAGAAACTTCCCAGATTAAAACTAAGGAACAAATCTTAGAAGCAATAGAAACAAAATCCATTTTCTGTGACATATACTACTAACACTTAAAAACTCACTACCTCAGCTGGGTGTGGCGGCTCATGCCTGTAATCCCCAGCACTTGGGAGGCAGAGGTGAGCGGATCACAAGGTCAGGAGTTCAAGACCAGCCTAGCTAACATGGTGAAACCCCATCTCTACTAAAAATATAAAAATTAGCCAGATGTGGTGGTCTGCGCCTATAATTCCAGCTACTCAGGAGGCTGAGGCAGAAGAATTGCTTGAACCTGAGAGGTGGAGGTTGCAGCGAGCCGAGATCCTGCCACTGCACCACAACCTGGGCACCACAGCCTGGGCAACAGAGCGAGACTGTGTCTCGGGAAAAAAAAAAAAAAAAATCTCACTACCTTTATTATGATAACTTCTACTAAAGTAGTAAACTGTGGTCTTCATTTTTTAAAATATAACCAAGATATACTAAAAGAAACAGTATTTTTTGTACAGCTAGAGAGCAAAGACTATGGTATAAAGGGCAAGAAATCCTTTCTTTTCCTCGGGAGTACTTACTGAGTTTACTTAGCAAACTTAAGAAGCAAGCATGTTTCTAAATAAATAATTCTGAGAAGTAAAAAGCACCACTGAAGCCCTACACAGAAGGGCACAGCAGTTTCCTAAAACAGAGCAAGGACAACTAAAATATACCTAACCACAGGGATGTACAACGCTCAATACAATGCCCCCAAAACCAAATGGCTAAAGATATGTGCAGAAAAATACTGGTTTTACTCAAAAACAATTTCTATTGCAAAACTGCCCTTGAGTTACATGAGCTGTGATTTATGGAAAGTTGTTAAAATATACTGCTGACATAAAATGGGACTTCCCCATAAGGAAAAAATAAATAAAACTGGAAATAACAGTAGTAAATAAAATACATTACTTTAAGGCCATCCTGCTCACTAGAGATGGATCACAGTTTTGGCCATGAGCTTCCCAGCAGCAAACATAAAGAGGAAAACTCAGTCATATACATGATTCGCTAGTAACAAAGGCTAACAAATTGTTAGAGAAAAGTACAACTTTCTTTGGAATAAAGACCAGAGAGAAGTAACTCCTCTGAGTCTTAAAGAAAAATGTATTTCCATGAAGAGCATCTTAAATACTACCTTACAGTAAATATGTTACCTTATAAGGTTACTTCTTAAAACAGTCTTAAATTGAAGTCATTGTCATAACTGTGCAAAATCAGCACAGTCAATTTATTGAAGGAAGAAAAGGAAACAAGGCAGTGAAGACAAGCAGTTCTCTTGCAATGGAAACAACTGAAAGTTAAAAATGAAAGTCCATTAAGAAATGCATAGAAGAAATAAGTAATCGTGACATCCAAGTAAATTATCTGACAAATACATGGAATCAAGATATTTTATGTCACTTTTGACTATGCAACTGATGCAGGAGTACCGGTGACAGTTCCTCCTAAGAGCTGAGGAACCCTATGAAGAGAGAAGCTTGGAGAGGATTCTCCACCGCCCGCCTGAGGAGCCATGAGTATCTGCCTGCAGTCTTGAGATTCTGCAGCACAGATGCTGACTTTTGTTAACTTTCACCCGTAAAACTTACGAAGCAGAAGTTAGAAAATATTCTTGTTGGTAATAAGACATTGGTGACGAAGCAACCAACCACAGATCATCTAAATTACCAACAGAATTACCCATGAAATTTAGAAATACTTCCAAATCCTGGCAAGATAACATTGGTGGAATATAAGGGCTTATCGTCACATGTACCTTAGTAAATTGTTGGTTTATTAGCAAATACAATATAAGAGAAATTTTCTAAAAATACACATTTTGGCTTTAGATGAACTGATATGACTTCCAGCTATCTTTCCATGTAGAACAAATTTATCTAGCAGGGCTATCATGCTATAAAATCCCACTTTTATGGCTCATGCCTGCAATCCCTGCATTTTAGGAGGCCAAGGCAAGCAGATCACTTGAGGTCAAGAGTTTGAGACCAGCCGGGTCAACACGATGAAACCCCGTCTCTACTAAAAATACAAAAAAATCAGTCAGGCGTGGTGGCGAGCACATGTAATCCCAGCTACTCAGGAGGCTGAGGCAGGAAAATCGCTTGAACCCAGGAGGCGGAGTCTGCAATAAGCCAAAATCATGCCACTCCACTCCAGCCTGGGCAACAAGAGCAAAAACTGTCTCAAAAATAAAAAAAAAGATCCTACTTTTTCACAATAAAACCAGGTCATGTGATCATAGAGTCCTATTTATATTTAACTGTTTACAGGTTAAGAGATGGAAAAAATGAAAAAAACAAAGAGTTCCCAGCTCATGCAAAGGCATTAAGTCATCAAAACATAACCCCCTTCCCCACACATCAAAATAAGCAACCCAGAATGGAAAGAACTGACATGTTTTCCTCCACTTTGGCCCAACAGGATTATTTCCTGTGTAAACATTTTTTAAGGTGGAGAGATGCCCATGAGCATTTTATTTTTCCTAAACTAACCCTCATGGGAAAAACAAAAGAAAAAGAAAAAATATTGCTAACCATAGACAGAAAAGAAGAAATAAGGGAGACTAATGAGTAGTGGGTAAAGGGGAGAGCCTGAAGCCTGGATACACAGGTGACTGGCAAGTTTTACAAAGAATATTCCAAAAGGAGCCCATAAGGAACATATCAGACAGAACAAACTATCATAGCACATCCATTAGAATAAATCGCCCGCTTCAATGATAAAAGGGAAAACAGTATTGACCTTATAGAAATTCACCATGGAGTAAATAGAGGAAAACTGTTTTTCCTTTAATAAAATACGTGCAACAAGAACAACTTAGAAGTTGTTTCTTTAAAGTGGAAAACAGTGACAACTGTGACTCAGGAGGTAAATCATATATGACGAATAGAATATCTTCTAATAAGAAAAAAATTTAGTCTCTTCCCCAATAAGCTCTTCAGGGTTTCTGTAAACACACGGTTTTTCTTATGTAATGGCCCCTAAGCTTCTAAAGAACCCAGAGCATCCTTGGTGCAGAATCAGTCACAACTGCACATACCATGTGCATGTCATGTGCATGCCATGTGCCATGTGCATGTCGTGTGCCATGCGTGCCATGTGACATGTATGTGCCATGTGTATATCATGTGAGTGACATGTGCATGACATGTGTGTGACCTGTACATGCCAGGTGCACGTGCATTTCCACAGGTCCTGCTGTTTCATATTTTCATGATTCATGAAAACAGGCGACGCTCACATCTAAACTTGAAAAATAGAAAGCAATGATGCCTTTATAGTATTTCAATTTATAGATATTCAAGTTTTTGAGAAAAAGGAGGCAAGAACATCTCCAACAGACCCACACAATGCTTTGTCCTGTAATAGTGGCTTACAATAAATTAGGACAAGTATTAGGGCTCCCGGACTTCTCCCCACAATCAGATTAGGTGAGGTAAATATTTGACTCATCAATAAAATCAATGGTGCTGCTAAAAGAAAGACAGCTAACCCCAAATCCCAAATGTCTCATAAAAGGGGAGAGGCCAGCACAAATTTCAGGGCTCAGTAATCCGGCAGGACCCAGGAGGCAATCTTAGCCTGAGCAAAAATACTAACAAGTCTTGAGTGGAATGCAGAGGCCTGAACACATGCAACAGCTATGCTGACAACAATGCACTGAGGGTAAGAAACTTCCCAGACTCCGACAAAAACGGCTGCACTGGAAGAAATACTAAGGTTTTGATCTGAGTATTCACTAGTAAAAACACAAGTACTTTTCCTGGGTCATGAAATTACTTAATGCTTATACTTTATGATACACTCATCTAATTTAAAATTCTTCTTTGGTAGTCTTCTGAGTGTATCAGCCTTCTTGAGATCCTGCCAGTGCAGACATCTCCTGACGGCATCCCTGACACTACAAAAGCAATGGATTGGATGCAAAACTCTACAGGAATCATTTCCCTGTCTTCCTATTCACACGGTCATTCAAAGCCCAGCTGATTTCCAGCACTGAACTCCAAATACCAGCCACTTCCATTGTAATTGCACCTGGCTTTCACAGAAGATATACTTAGTATGGCTGTTCCAATTGTGATAATTGTAGATAAGCTTGTTTTCTAGATTACTATTAGTGAATTCAAAGAGTCATAAAGACGCTTTGGCTTACTTATACTACAAAGAGAATTACTCATTTAAAATAGGGAATATTTTCGAATGAGCTTAACTGGACTTCATTATTTTTTAATGTGAATTGAATGTGGTTATATGTAATTGTATGAATTTAAGTGTGTAAGATTTGAGAAATACTGTAGGATACTACATTAAAATAATTTAATGCAGATGTAGGAATAAACAAGTATGATCTTACATAAGCCATCAACTCAGGTGTTCATGGAGTTTCAAAGAAAATATTTGAAATAATTTAGCTTTCTGTTTCTAATGATAGTCATGCTGACAAAATTTATTGGATCATCAAACTTTATAGTACAAGTATATGGATTTCTTTGTAATAAATTATAATTTTGCATATATCAGTCAAAGCACAAGGTCTAAATACTTTCAAACAAAATGCATTATTAATTTAATTGTCATAGCCTATTTAGCTAACTTCTATTACTATTTGCTATAATATGCAATGCATTAGAGTGGAGAATCAAATTCGAAACATTTTTAAAAACTGATTATACTGTCCTGGAGAAATTAAAATATAGCAAGCTTGCAAAAGTATAACCAAGGCTTTAATGTTTTAAATAGGTAAGAAAAATGTTTAACTTAATTTAGAGAACAGTTATGCCCAGACTGACAGTTCAGCATGCTGATAAAGGGTTTCTTTGCTGCCTAAACCCACTAGAAAAAGGCAGGAAGGTGAAATGGAAACAAGTAGACTTTGGCATTTCTGGTTCTACATTACATCACTTAAATATTGGTTTGCTCTAGCTACAGATGTCTAATGGAAAATTATACTGTTGCTGGAGTCCTGGCATTCCCGTGTAGTATTTTTCTGTAATAGGAGAGAGACTGACATATAAGTAGACATCAAAAACAAGAAGTCCTCTGAAATAAAAATTTTTTAAAGAAAAAACCAATCCACTCAAAGGTGTTTGGTTTAGAAGAATTTTGCAGCTTGGAGTACTTAAAAGGTACCCATCTGGAGGTGGGTGTGCTTTCTCATTTGAGATTCATTTCTTGATATTAGGACAAAAACTGTGTCAATATCTGAGAAGAGCTAACCATGTATCAGAGGCAAGAAATTCAATCTTTCTCCTGCCTCAGTTTTAATCTCCCTTTATGTATTCAGGACTGAAATAACTATTAAATAAAAGAAAAGAACAAGTATCCTGGAATGTAAAGAAAAAGGTAAATAAAAAAAAGACACACAGTAAATCTTTGATTCTCAAACTCCTAATACATAGAGTATGTCTAGTATTTTAAGATGTGTAATACATGAATACATATACATACACACAAACGTGGGGAGATTAATTTTTCACTATGAAACAATATGAACAATTCTTCAATTTAACAAAATTTCTAAGAAGCAAAATGATATAGTTAAATTAAAAAATGTTTACTATTTAAAAGTACATGTTTCCTTTTTACTACTTATAAAATCTCAATCATTTTCATTCAAATTTATTTTGTAGTAAGAGTGGGCCAGACACAGTGGCTCACGCCTGTAATCCCAGCATTTCAGGAGGCCAAGGTGGGTGGATCACCTGACGTTGGGTGTTCAAGACCAGCCTGACCAACATGGAGAAACCCCATCTCTACTAAAAATACAAAAAAAAAATTAGCCAGGTGTGGTGGTGCATGCCTGTAATCCCAGCTACTCAGGAGGCTGAGGCAGGAGAATTGCTTGAACCCAAAAGGCAGAGATGGCGGTGAGCCGAGATCACGCCATATCGCGCCATTGCACTCTAGCCTGGGCAACAAGAGCAAAACTCTGTGTCAAAAAAAGAGTCAGAAAAATAACGATTCCATCATTTATTATTTATGAGATATTGAATAAATTACTATTGTATTTTCTAGGCCCTCTCAGCCCTTAGATCCATAAAACTGGAATTATAAAGTATTGCTAACATGGTCAGAGAAGAATTACTTGAGGTAATAATGCATGTGAAAGCAATGGAAACACAACAATTTCAAACATGTTGTTTCTACATACTTAACACTTACAAAATATAATTTTGACATGTCCCAAATTATTCTTTAAAAAATATAGTATGCTTTTAAATTTCAAGAATAATGCATCCCTAACACATTCAATGCATATATTCTGGCTGCAATTATTGAATATAATGTTACAAAGAAAGATATGGGAAACTAAACATATGGGTGCAAAGGAAGCATCCCAAGATCCCAAAATTTGGACTCAGTAGCAGTCTCTGCCCACACTACACTGCTAAAGAAAACAATATGCCTACAGTAGAAAAGTCAAGTTAAATTCCCATAAACAGAGAAAACACTGCTAAGAACATTTTATATTTTTTAAAAAGACTATTAAACATTTACAAATATGACTGAAGACCTCAGGCTTCAGAGTAACAGAACAAAATGCATCATTATCGACTTTTGAAAATAGTAGCAAAAAAACTAAAGTTTCTGAGAGTATCTGTAGAATTTTGGATCCTACCTTGGAGAATCTGAGGGAAGCTGAAATCCATCTTGTCTTTAAGGAAAGTGACAGTGCTCACACCAGTGTGAGTGAGTTGCACATTTTAAAGATTTAAAATATCAGAAGTAGCCATGCTCACCTGGTAGCTGACACTGCTATATTTCAGTTCACCTAATATAATTAAGTCTATGTGATGAAGCTAATTATGATACAGAAGCAAGAAAAAAGAAAACCTGGCAGTTGATGACACAGTAATTGTAGTGTTATTTTTCATGACATGGCAACTGTAGTATTATTTGGGGTATGACACAAGATGTATTTCTTTTTAATATCAGTAATCTTTAGTCTACAGTAAGAATTCAAAAATGTTATTTTAAAACCTCAAAATAATACATCATAATAAAACAGTTGAGTTTTACGTACTTGTTTTAGCACACTCGAATGCATTTACAGAAGGCAATTCCCTCCAATTTAATTCTTCTACTATTTCAAGGTTGTTTCACAAATTCAAAGTCCTCCAAATGCTTTCAACTACTTCTAGATTCAAGTTTTAATTAATATATGATGTTAAATTTTTGTGCAACAATAGCATAAAATATGATATTCGACAAGAGCGTACCACAAGTAGAACATGATGAACTGATGTGATAAAAATTCTAGAAGTCATGTCATTAAATAAAGCTAAAATGAAATTCAAATTGTGTTTTTAAATGAAAAAAATGGATGAAAATTACCTTTCTTTTGGGGTGCCAACTCCATGCTTGCCTAGTAGATGAGTATTTAAGTGCTTCTTCATTACAAAAGCAACCCTAAAAAAAATAAATAAAAGTAATTATAAAACTAAAACTTGACTCTCCACTAGAAATCTGTACAAAAACTACTTAAGAATAACAAGTATTTGCAAACTCAGCATAAAAAGAATATTACAGTGGCAGTCTTGCTACATCAAAGCTTCCACACAGGTTAAATATACCGTAGGGCTTAAACAGAAGAAACAACTGCATGTCAATGGACGGTTCACTTTTTGACTTGGATACACTAACAGTGAACAAAAGAGCACAACAAGAATTGTAGTTCTCCAGTCACTGTCTTCACTCCAGTTGGTACAAAAGATGAAGCAATACCTCACTATAACATGCACTGTCCCAAGGTCATCGCACACTTTAATCATGAAATGAGTTTGAGAAAATGTCATTTTATTAAATATTTAGAGGACCGTAAAACAGAAAATGAATAGTTTTCATGGAGCTTCCTCTAAAAACATGGTAACAACTTGGAGAGAGGTTTTTTAAATGATGAAACGTTTACTGTATCTATAGCACAAAAAAATTGCATTGAAGTGCCTAGATATAAATAACTAAAACAAACAAGTGTATTACCTGAAATACTGTCTTATACACAAATCAGCTTACTTAATACAATTTTGTTGACATAAATATGAAATGGACAGGAATCAGCAGTACATGAATGCCATTCTCCCCTTGAACACAGTGCAGTATCAATTTAATTACTTCATGCGACTATTTAAAACAATTTAGATCAGAAACATTCAGAAGCATCAAAACTAAAATGGCTCTCTGATAAGCAGAAAAAAAATTTACTGTTGTAACTTTCAGTGTAAAAGGGCTTGCAAACATTTTTGTTAATTATGTATTACAGCTGTCCTTCATAAAGTTAATTACTAATAGCTGAAAGGCAACAGAATCTATTTGCATATGTACACGAAAGACATGACATATGCAAAAATATGATTTTAATTAGCATTCTATGATATGAAGGCCTACAAATCAAATTGGCATGTTATAAGATTCTCAACATTAAACACTGAATTCATCTGGACATGTTTGCACAAATGAGCAACACAAGACTGTAAAGTACGGTATCCTTGCAGAAAAGACTTGTGACAAAAGCCAAAAGCAAAACGATATTTTTAAAAAAATGCTTCTTTTCTAATTTTCATGTCAAATTTATCTTGCTTAATTTAATATAATATTAGAGGATCTCAGGTTTAAGGCCAAATGACCATGACTTCTTTATTCAAATAATGCAACATATATACACTGAAAATAACAATCATCTATTTTATACATTAGGTAATAACAACTATGGACAATACACGCTTTACAACTATAAATAACTGGTACAAACATCAATCACTAAAATGAAATCATCACATGTAAAACAACTGTGATAATATTAAACGCCGAGCCTAAAAAAAAATACAAGAAATTCTATATGTTACTCCTTGATTTTGACAAAATAACATTTTTCATTTCCTTAAAAAAGAATACAGTAATAACAAGTTCATTTAAGTCATAACTTCCCTACTGTCCTCCATTTTCCTATAATTAAAAAAACATAAAGCTAATAGCAAAGAGCAAAGGTTAAAAACCCAAAGCTGCAAAGCACAGCTTATTTACATGACCAAGTATAATTTAAGAGATCTGAACTTAAAAACCACAGTGCAGTTTTTAATAGAAAACAGAATTATTAATTAAAATGTTTAGGTTTTGAGAATGAAGCAAAAATATTACATGGCACAGTGGGACAAATGAAAGTAAATAGGGAGAAAAAACTTTCGCCTAATAATGTCCTAACGTGCTGAATGTTGCTAGTGCTGAATGTTTAGTGAAATAATAATTTTCATTATCATGGAGAAAAAAGGAAAAAGTTTTAATACTGTAACACACCTCAATTATGTTCAAATGCGAAATATTTACTCTACCAACACTGGACTTAAAATAAGTACTAATTCTTTAAATTTCGCTTGAGGTACAAATGATTTAAAAGCCTCAAAATCCCACTCACTTAAAAAATATATATAAGCTGAGCATGACTAGCATTAAATTACTGACCAATATAGACATAATATTGACAGCCATATGTAATTACTGAATGCAGGCTACTCTACACTTACACTGTAACATTATTGTTTTAACATAACTTTAAAAAAAAAAAAAAATATATATATATATATATATATATATATATATACACACACACACATAATCTAGATACCACTATCACCAGAAATAAAACTAAAATGATCACAAATCTGAAAGCTAGCCAACTGACATCTGACATGCCTTGCTCCCAATAAATCCTCATTCTTTCATGCCTGATTCCCTGTCTCATCACGTTTACTGATCACTTACTACATGCTAGCTGTGAGGGGTCCTGCGCCTATGATGAGAAAACCAACGGTTCAGGTCAAGCCTTCCTGGAGCATTCTCTACAACTGTTGCTCTTCAACAGGATACAGTGACACTAAGCTTGAGCCAGTCCTCCTTTGTGGACAGTGCTATTCATTCATGCGTGCATTTAATTTACGTATTTATTAATGATCTACATTAAGCAAGGAATAGTTCTAGGCAGCTGTGATACACAGGTGACCAAAACAAATAAAAGTCCCTGCCCTCAAAAAATGTACAACCCAGTGAGAGACACAGACAACAAGGAAACAAAACGTAAAATATGTATCATATTAAACAGTGTCAAATTGTAGGAGAATAAGTTTAAGTAGAGAACAAGGATCTTAAAACATCAGCAAGGGGTTGAAATTCTACATTTGGGTGGCTCAGGAATGAGACTGAGTGAAGAAGATGAAGGCATGTGGCCTGAAAAGGAATAAGGCCAGCAACCCCAGCAGGAGAGCACAATCAGACAGCTGAAGGCAGAATCTCAGTTCATTCTCACAGCAGTGATGTGGAGCATAAAGCTGGGGGCCGGTAAGTGAGGAGGAGGACAGTCTCATCCCAAGAGATTAGAAAAAAGAGGGCAGGTGATAATAGGGACACTGAAGGCCACAGCAACCTCAGCTTTTATTCTGAGTGAGAAGAAAAGCCATCTCAGGCATCTAAACAGAGGAGTAACTTGTCCAACTTACTTTTGCTTTAAAAAAAAAAAAAGCTCACTGTAATCTCAAACTCCTGGGTTCAAATGATTCTCACAGCTTAGCTTTCACAGTAGTTGGGACTAAAGCTGAGCACCACCAGGCCTGGTTAATCAAAAAAAAAAAAAAAAATTGTAGAGACAGGGGTCTCACTATGTTGCCCAAATTGGTTTCAAACTCCTGGGCTCAAGGAATCCTCCTGCCTGGAAGCCCCAAAGTCCTGGGATTTCCACACTCAGCCTCAATTTCCATTTCAATAGCACTCCTGTCTGCTTTTGAGAGAGAGGGATAGAGAGAGAGAGAGAGAGAGAAAGAGAGAGACAGAGATCGATCAACTGTCTCTTGGAATAATCCAGTCAAAGATGACAGTGACCTGGACAAAGGCTAGCAGTAAAAAAGTGGTCAGAATTGGAATATATATTTGTAATTAGAGCTAACCAAATTTCTATATTGATTGGATATGGAGTCTGAAAGAGGAATCAAAGAAAGGATCAATTTTTGGCTTGGGAGAAATTGAGCTGTTTAGAAGGTGCTTGTCTGGGACATGCTCAGGAGGAAGCCTCCTAAACATCCAAGACGCCTGTGGAACAGGAGGCCAGCTCTCCTGCTCAAGGCCAAGACCCACGCTAGAACTACTCTTGCTCAAGTCATCCATTTGCAAGCATCTAATCACATGAAGAAACACCTTTAAATAAAAAAA
Organism: Cebus imitator; assembly: GCF_001604975.1. NCBI lineage: Eukaryota > Metazoa > Chordata > Mammalia > Primates > Cebidae > Cebus > Cebus imitator. The sequence goes on along the minus strand of NW_016107364.1, from coordinate 6,345,076 downwards.
AATAATGTTTTAAAAATACTGATTGACTTGCAAGTATCTGCAAATGCCTGATACAGTTCAACTTAAAATTCGTTTTGGTGTAAAAAGAGCAATGCAGCAGTAATGCCTGCACCCTAGTTACATTCCAGCTGAAAAACATAATTCTCATTTTAACATTATTTCAAAATAAATTCTTGTACACTAGATACTACATAACAAAGGCTTATTTCTTCAGTCCTTTAGGTTTAGCACTATGAAAATTATTTCAATTTGCGAGTCATGGGAGATGATCTAACTGATCTATTAAAGTACATACAGTTGGCCCTTGAACAGCATGAGTCTGAGCTGCACGAGTCCACTTGTGCACGATTTTCTTCCACCTCTGCCACCCTTGACACAGCAAGGTCAACCTCTCCTCTTCCTTCTACTCCTCAGCCTACTTAATGTGATGATAAAGAGGATGAAGTCCTTTATGATGAGCCACTGCCACTTAATGAATACTAAATATACATATTTTCTAAATATGCATACTTAAGATTATCTTAAGATTGTCTCTAACTTATTTTATTGTAAGAATACAGTATATAATACATATACAGAATGTGTTAATCTACAACTCATATTATTGGTAAGGCTTCTGATCGACAGTAGGCTATTAGATACGCTTTTGAGGAGTCAAAACTTAAACTTGGATATTTTACTGCGTGGGGGTTTGGCTGTGTTTCTCTTGTGCCAAACAGGTTCCTATGGAGGACTGTTCTTCAGGATGATAATAGAAATGTTATCTAAAAGTAGAGGTAGGAGGAATTTTCAAATAAGTTTGGATAACATTCGGTTAAAAAAGTAAAATTGTATAGACTTCTTAGTCACGTGCCTCCCAGGTTCAAGTGATTCTTCCACCTCAGCCTCCCGAGTAGCTGGGATTACAAGCGCCCAGCACCACGCTCAACTCATTTGTGTATTTTAGTAGAGACAGGGTTTCACCACGTTTGCCAGGCTGGTCTCAAACTCCGGACATCAGGTGATTTGCCCACCTTGGACTTCCAAAGTGCTACGATTACAGGTGTGGGCCACTGCGCCCAGCCAACGATAACTATTACAAGAGTAATCGTTATAGGAGAAATGGGAAAACACTAGAAGATGAAGGTTCTGGATTCAAAGAGATATGCTGGAAGAGTAATGAACAGGATATGAAGGTACAAAGATGAACAAAATGTAGCCTCTATATTCAAAGGGTTTAAAATACAGGTCATGAAAACAGATATCTAAAAAGATAATGTCAGCAGTAAGAAGTAAGACATATGTTTAAAAAGCAGACTGATGATACGCTAAAAATTCTCATACCTACAATTAGGAATTTGAAAGGTTACCCCTGCTTTAACATCAACAGTACTAATCAATCAAAGACATCTAATTCTCTTTGAGTACAAAATCAGTGCAAATTAAACCATTTTCATCATTATATATATTCACAAGCAACACAATCTATTTATAAAATAAGGCCTACATATTTGAAAAAGAAAATACGGACAGAACACTAAATAATGATTCTCCAAAGAATGATCATAACCCATTTCCTCAAGTAAGTTCAAAATATACAAAGATTTATTATAAATAATGGGATCTGACTTTTGGAACAGATGTCACTTATCATTAAAAATACACAGAAATGTTTTGTTATTTTCCTTAATATATCTATGATTAATAAAGTATTACCATTATTACCATTCTGAAATAAATTTAAATTAGAATATTTTTATATCATAGTTTTACATATTAAATTCCATTTTAACCATATTCTCATAAAAGGAAGATAAATTATAGATTTTCATATTGCTATCAGTGCACACTTCTCCAAGAGACTCCACATCACACTAACAATGTCCCCTAAAAGATATCCACATCCTAATCTAAGAAAACAGTGAATTAATCCTGGTAAAATGGCAGAGGGGAATAATGGTTGCAGATTAAATAAAGGTTGTTAATCAGTGGGCTATAATGTGGAAAGGTGTGTGCTGGGTTCTCTGGTTGGACACAATGTGATCATAAAAATCCTCCTGAAAGTGGAAGTGGAGAGGGAGAAGAGGGAACAAGTCAGAGACACGACAATGAAATCAGGATGAGTAAGAGGCTTTGTGCATACGAGAAGATGGAAATGGGGCCATGAGCCAAGGAATGTGGGTGTTCTCGAGAGGCTAGAAATAACAAGGAAGGGAGAGACTCTTCCCAAAAAATCTCCAGAAAGGAGTTCAGGCCGGCTGACATCTTCGGCTCTGCTTGGTAAGACTGGTGTCAAACTTCTGATTCACACAACTATAATAAACTATATTTGTGGGAACTGACAAATATGTAAGAAGCTATGTGATGATGTCTATTTAGATTACTATATACTGTACTTGCAGTTGACATAATCAGATATTTTGTTACAAAGTATTAATTCAGTCCAAGAAACAGTCATGAATAATTTGATTGAACATTTTATGGCTAAATATATAACACAGTTAAACTATGACCTAAACATTGTAGCCGACTTACAGATGTGTCATGATACTCTCACAAATACTGTTCTGATCTGAGCAGCAAAAGATGGATGTGATGGGTAGAGTAGAATAGATAATACTGACATGGGACAAAATAGGTGAAAAAATAATAATAACCTAAGTAGAAAACTTCTAGCAGCAATCCTAGCAGGCAGAAAGGATAACTATTTTATGAAGTTTCAATAAATAATCAAAAGCCAAATAAACTTTAAAACAACTTCATATCTAATTATATGTTTAAGGTTTATCCTTTTATCTATCACATTTATTTACTAATTGTGAACTGTTCTTTTTCTTAGCTTCTTACTTGAAAACAATTAAGATGGAAAAATTTGAAAGACAGTACGTGAAATACTTGTACCCTTTCCAAATGGATTCGTCCTTAACGTTTTGGGACACCTGCTTACTTGCTCTCTCACACTAGGAATGTATTAATATGTACTTTTTCTTTAAGTCATATTAAAGTAAGCTACTGAGATGATACTTTTCCCCTAAGATGTCAGCACACAACTCCAAAGAAAGACATTTTTCTACCCACTGTGGATGAAGATCACATTCAAGAAAATTAATACTGACTCAGTAATATCCACCACATTGTCTATAAGACACACTCACTGTGTTTCACTATGTCTCCTTCGTCTCTTTTAATCTACAACTACCCTCTTTTTTTTCTTCTTTGTATAATAACAAAAATTCTTAGCAACCTAACTTATAATAATGTCCCACATATGGTATGTCTGATTGTTTCCTCATCATTTGATTCAGTTTAAGTATTTTCGGCAAGAATATCACTTATGTATGTTGGATACTTCCAATTACATTGTACCAGGATAAGAGTAACATCAGGTTCATGTCCCATTAGTCATGCTAAACTTGACTATATGTTTACGGTAGTGATCTCGAAATTCTTCAATATAAATTACTTGCCCTTTGTAATTAAGTAATCTGCAGGTGATATTTTGATATTGTGTGAGTATCCTGTTCCCCAACAAGTTTCTTCCAACGGCACAGGTGTCCATTAATGAATCTTGCCTAACTGGATTATTATGAAGGGTACAAAATAGCAAAGTTCTATCATTCCTTCTATTTTATGGCATTCTTTGCTAGAGAGACTTAACCATTTTCCCCCATCTTTCCATGACATACTCTCTCACCCTCACGTTCTTTCAAAAGCACTTTATCTGGAATCTTGGATTTTATACCATATTTTATAATCAATTACCATAATTATGTCTTGTAATTCTCAAGTTTTTCCAAAATTGGCCAGTGGAAACTCTTTAAAGGTGGCTACTCTGTTTTTTTGACGTCACTTCTCTTACTGTTGGGTTCTTCTTATATTCTAGTACAACCAGCCTTTCCAGGCCCAACAATCACTGTCCATGCTCCAGACCTGCAATCAGTCCTGGTTTCTTACAGTAGGTAGTGGTGTTTACAAAGCAAGAGCTGGGTGCTAACTCTGATCACTGCTACTGAAGTATCATGGAGTCTAAGCCCTTTCAATGCACAAAGCTAGGATAAAGGAACACACAAACACACACATGGTGGACATGGAAGGAGATATATACAGAGGATTTCAACTGTAATGGACACGTTTGGCAAATGAATGCTAACTGCAACAATCAGTATATCTTTTCATTATTCTAAAATACATTATAATAAATGTTCAGGTGGCATGAAATACATTACTGTAAATGAATCACATTTTAGCTTTTGCAGAACAGCATTCTATTCAAACAACTGTTCTCAAAAAACTTTAATGTAAAGGCATCACTTACTACTTCTTCTTTAAGCTCTCTAATAACTTGGCTTCTAATGATAGTTCCAAACCACTTCTGATCACTTCCTCTTTAATTACTATTGTCAATTCTTGTTCCTCATTTTACCCTCTAAGCGTGATATTTTTGTTCATATACATTCATATTTCAAAGGTATAATGCATTTCCTGGGCTTCAAGCATAACCTCCTTGTAAGTGACACTAAAATATATATTTCCACCCATGGCCTTTCCAGGACATTTTTTCTTGTCTAAATTGACAATACTGTAAAGCATGTCCGACCCTCAGTCATGACTCTTCATCACTCATGATCTCCTGAAGAATTTCTGAATTCTATCAATTGTACCACCTTTCCGAATTAGTAATCTTTATACTCATTTGCACACATCATCAATTGTTTCTTCATACATCATTGTTTCTTCATAATTTTTTGCTACCGAGACTTTTCTTTTTCTATTTTAAATAAACCAGTTCAAACCATTATGTCTGAGTGCCACAGGTTCAAGTTACTCTCCCATGCAATTCACTCCATATACTACCATGACATGACCTTCCCATAAATATGTTCATGTCATGCCTCAGCTCATACCTTTCATAATTCCCTTCTGAACTGGATAAGCACCAAATCCTAAGCAAAAAAATAACAGTCTTCAACAGTCATTCAGAATCAGGTATTCTAATTGCTGAAATATGCACTCTAAAAAGATTATTAAATAAAGGATAAAAAGCTACAATCCAACTAAAAAGTGAGAGCAACGTAAAAGTTCAAGAGCAGTGGCACAATCATGGTAGAATATTACGCATCAATTGAAAATACAGAAAGCTGGTTACGAAAGCTTAGATTTCAAAAGACAAAAGTACTACCTACAACGAATCCAATATAGATGTATGTTTATTCTTGCATTCTGACATATACATTTACAAACATATATATGAAAGAAGCAAATATCAACCAAATTCACTCTGACATGGGATTTAGATTTAGATGATTTACAGGATTGTTCTTCTAAAATAAGTAAAATTTGTAATTTAAAAAAGCAAAAAATAACATGTTGCTTACAGTTACAGATGTATAGTTTATACAACAGTTTTATATGTTTACTCAGTGGCTACCCAAGAGTGTACGAGTATGTGGTTTGGGCATAATCAGATCACCCTGAGAGAGGAGAAAACTGGGGCTCAGAGAAGATAAGTGAGTTTGACTTTTTCAAGAAAATGGGGCAAAGAAGCTGAAAATGCAAAAATGGAATTCATGCCTGGTGACCTTTATACAGAAGTCTCTCCACCATTCCACACTTCCTGCCTAATGAAAGATTATAGCCTCATAGAACATAAGAAAAATGAAAATACTACTGAAATAAAACTGTTCAAAAATAAAACCATCATATTAAAAACCTTCCTAAATGAATATGAATTATCCAAGCTAATGAATGACAAATCTAGTCATTGATATGTCATACAGTATTTTTTTTAAGATTTGCTGGAATTAAGTACACACAATTTTTTTTTAATATTTATCATATGATGAAGGAAAAACTAATAATTAATGACCTATAAAACAACTGAAAAGTGAGAACAACCTAAAAGTTCACTCTAACATGGGAATTAGACAAAAATAAATACCACACGATCAGTTATCAATCATAGAACAATTATGCTTAAAAATAAAGATGATGATCATTTCTAAAAGAACAGCCATTGAGATAGACTGCATTGGTTTTATTATAACAAAATAAAATATTTTTTACCTTTAAAATGTCAGAAATCTGAGGCATAGTATAACTTGTTGTTAATATGTAAAATATGTTAGATAATATAAAGCCAAAATGAATTATTAAAGACTTCATTTTTATAACTAATATGAAATACATTACCTAACTTCCCAAATATATTTGTAAACCATGTTATATTGTTTAATCAAGACTTCGAGAAAGAATTTTTCCCACCTACTTCTCTTACTTATTAATGAGCATGTTAAATAAACAACGCAGAAAAACCTGGAGGTCAAAGGTATTCAAATCTGTCAGAAATTTACCTTGCATTTACCCTTTATTAAGGGTGAAAACTATGATTATATAAGATTTGTTTACTCCAAAATTCGGAAGTTAACAGGTGTTAAATAACATTTAATAATTAAATTTCTCAAACTCTGACCAAATCATTATGAGGCCAAAATAATTGTCTTTGTTTCTCAAGTATATTCAGACACAATTCCTTTGAATGTTATAGCCCTTTTGGTTATAATTACCACGGAGAACCCATCATTTTCATATGTGACATGTACCTTTGTGCAACTTGCCTTAAACACAAATTATCAACACTCCAAAATTTAAAATATCTGAAAATTCTTTATAATTATTACTTTCCTGGATGACTCTACTTGTCCTTGGCCTCAGTTAATACATGTCATGTGAGACAAAATGAAAACATTAATGTCTGAATTGTTTTAAAAAATACAATGAATTTAGTAAACAACTGTATTAGTGATAAACTACAAAATGGAAATTGCCATAACCAATTGAAATATCCAGAAGTGTAATCAAAAACAAACTCTATTATGAGACATGTTTATGAATAGTTATAGTGTGCAAAGAGAGTATGAGCCAAAGAGGCACTTATTATAAGAGATACTCACTGAACACTTTCCGAAAGAGCTCTGTAAAGAATCCTTTGCCTAGGGCTACCTCAACTCTTCTGAAAGAGGTAAAACAATGTGGGGCCTTCTGTTAATGTAAGATATTAACCTGAGAATGCAAAGTGCAAACACAGGCAACGGGAATTAAAATACATATCCAGATGTGTTTTATATATAAAATCATTTGATGGTAGGCTATAAAAGAATATCACTGGGGCAGGGCGTGGTGGCTCACACCTGTAATCCCAGGACTTTGGGAGGCTGAGGCAGGTGGATCACGAGGTCAAGAGATCAAGACCATCCTGGACAACATGGTAAAACCCCGTCTCTACTAAAAATACAAAAAATTAGCTGGGCATGGTGGCGCGTGCCTGTAATCCCAGCTACTCAGGAGGCTGAGGCAGGAGAATTGCCTGAACCCAGGAGGCGGAGGTTGCGGTGAGCCAAGATCGCGCCATTGCACTCCAGCCTGGGTAACAAGAGCGAAACTCCGTCTCAAAAAAAAAAAAAAAAAAAAAAAAAAAAAAAAAAAAAAAAAAAAAAAAAAAAAGAATATCACTAAGGGTCAGGGCAAAGCCTGATGTCAACGAAACTTGGGCTGAATCTGGGCCTTACCCATGACTGGATAAAGACATTATCTCTCTTCCCTAGGGTTGCTATGAAGATTAAATGAGATGAATTAAGGCAAGGTCTTACTGTAGTGCCTAGCACAGTAAGCCCTCTAGAATGTTAGCCAACTTCACAGCGATGATGATGATGATGATAACAATGGCCACGACTAGGAAGAGAACCCCAGAGACAAGAGGGAGGATAGCACACAGAACACACACTGTAGCACTGCATTGACTAACAGGGCTCTATAAATATCATTTTCATCCTTCCAGGATAAAAGAAGGTCATACAAAGATTAAAAGTAAACAGTGACAAAACTTAGCATATTAGTGAGAGAACTCTATGGCCAAAGAGGGTTATTACCAAGTTTAATGTGGATTACTGGAGATGAAACTACAACTGTAATACTGCAGTAGATACACATTACTATATTATTAACTTCAATTCATAAATGAGAAAATTGAGGCCTACTGGAATATAGCAACAGTATAAGAAAAATATAGCTCTAGATTTCTATATATACAATATAAAGAAGGCTAGAGTAAAATTCTTAGGTATTTCAAGAAATTCGGTAAGTCTCAAAAAATTATTGCTATTAATAAATTAAGAGTTTTCCTATCCAAGCATATAATTCTGGTAATGTCCTTATTGATTAAATGTGCAGGAGCTAAAACACATGAGGGTGTTCCTGCCAAGGAATAAAACACAAATCAATAAATACACCAAAAAAGCCAAAAAAGAGATCTCCACATTTACATTTTAAAAAATAAGACTTCTTCATTTAGGACTTTAAAAATACTATTTGGTAAATAGGTATATTCAAATTGTAATTATGTGAAAATGAACTGAAGATACACATTGTACACATTCAATATATATATATGCAAACAAAATAAATTCTTTTTAAACAAAACATGAGCATTCAGAATTATGCAATCCATAATTTTGAACATATTTAGCAGGAAAATAATATTATGAGATATGTGCAGATAAAGAGGTCCTCTGTATCTTGTATTGAGGTTTACATATACTAGAGTTAGGATAAATATCTACCATAAAATACAATTATAAAAAAACACAATAGAATACATTTAATAATAAAAGTTTATTATACAGAATATAATCTGTTTATAGAAAAGAATATAATCTGTAATATTCAGCAGGTATATGAAAAACATGCAGTGTTTCAGGACGATCATCATCAATTACTGCTACGTTGGAGAGATGCAGAAGTTATCGGTTAAGAAGAATTATAGTTGAATTACTTTCCTATAACAATTTATGATAAACTAAGTGAATCTATTAAGATAAGAAAGACTCAGGAATCTTTTTAATAATAACAAAGGCAGGGCAAGGCGCAGTGGTTCACGCCTGTAATCCCAGAACTTTGGAGGCCAAGGCAGTTGGATCACCTAAGGTCAGGAGATGGAGACCAGCCTGATCAACATGGCGAAACTTTGTCTCCACAAAAAATACAAAAGTAAGATGGACATGGTGGCATGTGCCTGTAACCCCAGCTACTTGGGAGGCC